>NW_023243607.1:0-1583 GCF_002007445.2 Ailuropoda melanoleuca
AAAAAATGTTATTAAGAAAATCGTAAGAAAAAAAAGAAAATCATAAGGAAGAAAAGATATATTTCTAGAATTTAGTCTTTTCCCTCCAGGCCTGCACAGTTCAAAATCATGTTTTTAGAGGGTTGATTGTATTTCATTGGGGCATTCGGGTCTGGAATCATTATGTACTGACCCTATTTATTCTAATAATGGTTTTGGTCTTAAAGTCAATATATCAGATATTAATAAGAGTACACCACATCTCTTTTATTTAGTATTTGCATGGTAAATCTTTTTGCATGTGTTAACTTTCACCGTTTCAGTATCCCTTATGCTTCAATGTGTGTCTATTGTCGGCTGAATATAGTTGGATTTTATTTGTTGTTGTTTTTAAATTCAATCTGACAATCCGCGCTTTTAATTTAATGAATTTCTTATGATTGTTAATATAATTCAATTTGTTTATATCATTTTACTTTATGACTTTATATCTTACTTATGGCTTTTTTTTATATATTTACTTTATGGCTTTATATCATATTTATTTTATGGCTTTATATATTTATATGCATTATGTGGCCTCCTGTCTTTCTTGCCTTTGGTTTTTGATTCAATCAAATTCTTTTATTCTCTTTTATTCTACATTTTATACTCTTTTGGTTTGGAAGTCAGAAACCAGATTGTATTACCTTGGTGGTTACTCTTTGCATTAGTTTGCTGCAAATACCACAATAAAGTACCACAAATTGGGTGACTTCAACAACAGAAACATATTTTTTATAATTCTGTAGGTAGAAGTCCAAGATCCAGGTGTCTGCAGAGTTATTTTCCTGAGGCCTTCTTCTTGGCTTGTAGATGGCCATCATCTTTCAGTGCCTTTACATGGTCTTTTGTGTGTGGCTGTGTCCAAATTTCCTCTTCTTATAAGGACAATAGTCAAATTGGATTAGGACCCACCTCTAAGACCTCTTTAATCTTAATTACCACTTTAAAGACCCCATCTCCAAATACAGTCATGTTCTACTAGGCTTAGAACTTCAACATATGAATTTTGAAGGGGATGCAGTTCAGCCCCTGATGTCCATGACTTTTTTCCCCCCATATTAAACTTAACAAAGCCTAAAGTTAGCCAATATCCTAATTACTTCCAACACCGTGTTTGGAGACTTTATGATCAATAATTGCTCACCCTACTTACATGCTGTTCTCTAGCGCTTTGTTCTTTCTTTTGCTAAATCTCACAAATAAACATTATTATTATTTTAAGAAGTTAAAAAAGATTCGTAGACACTTTTTGTTGACCATTCTTTGTTCACCATTCACACTTCGAGCTTAGTCTTTTCTCTCTCTCATTAGGGTCATTTTTTTAATTATAATTTTTCACTCTCATTCTTAATAGTTAATTTTACCACATATGCATTTCTTGGTTGACAATTATCTTCTTTTATCACATAAGTTTACTTAACCTCTTGCTGACATTTTTGCTATTGAGATGTCTGCTGTCAGTTCTTTTGCCATGCCTTTGTAGAAGATCCGTCTTTGACTGCTTTTAAGGTCTTTGACTTTGGCATCTTTAATTTCATTACAGTGTTTCTAGGTATGGA
>NW_023243608.1:0-1583 GCF_002007445.2 Ailuropoda melanoleuca
TTTTTTTCAAACATAACATGGATTGAAACTTATTCCCTCTTCCTATATTTGCATAGTTGGTGAAACTAGGGGCAGATTTTTTTCTCCTCTAAATAAGAACTCAAATTCCTTAAAAAAAAAAAAACCAAAAGATTTATTTGAGAGAGAGAGCGCAAGCGTGCACACACACAAGCAGGGAGAAGGGCCAAGGGAGAGGGAGAGAGAGAATCCCAAGGAGGCTCTGCGCTGACTACAGAGCCCATTGCAGGGCTCAATTTCCCAACCCTGAGATCATGACCTGAACTGAAATCAAGAGTCAGTCGCTTAACCAGCTGAGCCACACAGGTGCCTCAAGAACTCAAATTCTTAAGGGTGGAACACAAGGGAGCTCTTATTGAGTCCCAGTGTGCAATGGACTGAACCAAATTCACCTGTTGAAATCCCAACCCCTAATGTGATAGTTATTGGGAGGTGGAGACTTTAGGAGGAGATTAGGTCATGGGACGGAGCCCACCTGAATGGATTCATGCCCTTGTAAAAAGAGATTTCTCTATCCCTCTTTCCATCACAGGATACAGTGAAGATAGCTGTCTACAACCCAGAAGAGGGCCCTCATCAGAACCCAACCATGCCAACACTCTGAACTGAACTTTTAGCCTACAGAACCATGAGAAATAAATTTCTATTGTTTATATGGAAGCCACCTACTCTGTAGTATTCTGTTATCACAGCTTAAAAGGACTAAGAGCGGGAAAGAAACATCTCTAGCTGGAGACTGTGCTATCTTCCCAATGCAGGTAGGCTACTTACTATACACACCAACAGTGGAGAAGGGGGATGAACTTGTTCGAGTAGCTTGTTGGCCCAGAGAAAACATGGCCCTTCCTCATCTAATCAGGGAAAGAGAAACAGTCTTCAGCGTATCAGCAGGAGGGACACCCAGGAGAGGCAATCCTCAGACCCCCTATTTATAAGCCTGAGTATAGCCTTGACTGCTAACTGGAAGCTGACTTGACTAGACCCAATCTACTATTTTTATGAAAATATACAGCTCAAAAACTAAGAACACACATTTCATATATGGCATTGGGGCCTTCATTTAAGGGATAATTCAATGACAGAAGAAAATCTTACAAAGCAGTATTTGGTGTTGGACCTAGGTACCTAAAATAGGATCAACAGGGGACATTTACCAAGCCAAAAAACATGTTTTTTTTTTTTAAATCAAATGAGAGAGCATTGATTTTACAAGGTTAACCCAGTTGATGGAGAATAGACTGAGGTAGTTAAACTGTTCTGTGCGCGTTTCCATGTGAATTAGTGTGAACTTAGGAATGTATTAAGGAACAGCTATTATACAAATTGCAAAGAGCTCCGGGGGTTCTCAACTAGGGGAAGGTCGCCTTCCTACAAGGCAGCTGGAAATGTGTATAAGTGCTTTGTTTTTGCTTTTTAGTTATGCTGTTTTTAAGTGGGGGGGCCTCAAGTGGCAACAATGAATGTAGAGTCAGGAATACAAAATATCTTGCAGTGTATGCGACAATCCTACAATAAAGCATTTCTTCCTAAAAATTCTAAGAAATACAGAGCTAAACAAATACAAA
>NW_023243609.1:0-1584 GCF_002007445.2 Ailuropoda melanoleuca
AAAAAAAAAATAAAATAAAAATCTAGCTGCTTTAGAAAACTTAAAATTATACATGGAGCTTGCGTTTGTGGCTTGCGTTTTGTTTCTATGGGCCAGTGCTGCTCTAGATGGAAGTCCCAAGAAGGTCTTGTGAGAAACAAGGCGTGGGCCTGGGTCTCGAAGGGTGAATCGTATTGACACAGATCAGAGCGCTCCAGGTAGAAAGAACCACCGTACAAATGGGGAAGCAGAGTTTCTTCAGCAAACCTGGCCTGAGAGTGAGGGAGCAGGGGGTACAAATCCAGAGACTCAGGTTGGGCTTAAGCTGGGAAGGACAGGGAAGACCATGGGACTGGGGACGTATGAAGTGTCTGAGCTCTCCAGACTGCTACTGCTTGGCCAGAATGTCGTCCAGAAAGAGGGTGCCCGGGAGCTCTCAAAGAGCAATGGCTCTCGATGCACTATTGGCATGACTTGTGAACTTAAGGGACGAGAAAACCCCGAGCTCTTTGCATCAGAACTCTGGGGTGGGGACTGAACAATAGTTCTAACAAGCTGTTCAGCTGACTCTTACGACCTAACGATTGGGAACCACTGGGACAGATAACCTCACTCCTTGGAAGAGTCTTTTTAAATGTCAGGACTCCAGGCCAGGAAGAAATGGAATAAAACTTGGTTTTGGGGCAATGGAAGGAATGAGACTGAGTTGGGGGAGGGAGAAAAGGGGGTATTCTGGGCACTGCTTTGTGCCCAGGGAGAAGCTGGTCCTGATAACTCTGAGTTTATGGAGGCCCTAAAGGGCCAAGTTCGAGTCTCTGACATCTGGATGCTTCACCCTGCATCCCGGGTGACAGGGGGGCACATGCTCTAGGACCTGGTGGGGCAGGGATGGGAGTGGTCTCAGGAAGCTCAAGAAGGAGGGCGAGCTTTCTCCTACAGAGTGCCCACTGAGTCAGGAGGCACTCCGTCAGGGCTGACTCAGACTTTAATGGGACACTCCGTGACACTTTAATTAGTGTTTGTTTATTATGATTGCATTTTAATTATGCCTGAGGCTCCCCCACCCCTTTGGCTGAGTGCTGGGATCCAAGGGTAGCTAGGCTGGGAAATGAATGTAGCGATGAGAAGCCTCCAGTCGGAGGACGCCCTTCTCCTGACCCCCGGCCGCCTTCTCCCCAGGATCACGGAGCTGCCCTGGACAGACACCACCCTCGCGCTCTGCATTCTTTTCTGCTTGATCTCAGGTCTTATAATTATACCTCTAATGAATATAACTGTCCTATTAAGTCATTTACTTAAGAAATACTCTTAATTAAAGGTGACTCATACTGTGTTCTTGGCTCCCCTGGCCTTGGGGCCCTGCATCTCTAGTGCCTTCCTTGGCCTGATTCAGCAGGACTGGAGCTCTATGTGGGAAGGGATCCGTGGGGATGTGCAGAGTTTAGGGTGGTTCCCCCCACTCTCCCTCTTCTTAGCACAATGTGTAGTCCACAGGGTGTGAGGCCCTGCACAGCCAGGGACATGACATCAGACTATTATTGGCTATGGCGACAAGTCACTGAGGGAATGGCTGGAACCAGCCTTATTCCTCAAGCTCTTGAAGAA
>NW_023243610.1:0-1584 GCF_002007445.2 Ailuropoda melanoleuca
TCAGTCTAGACACAGAAAGCACAAAGCGTGCAGCCATCCTTGCTTTGGGGCGGGGGAACGTTGAGTGAGTTTAGGTTGTCAAGGTTGTCTTTGCCTCCCCAAAGACACAATAGAACTGTGTCTTCCTGAGTTCCTTGTAGGGAGTAAGGAGGCTGGGGGTGGGGTGGGGCTGGAAAAAAGCCTTGATAGGTGAGATTGGGTCATTCTTGCCCCAACGCATGACTTCTGGAGTTGTTTGTTGGCTTCCAAAAAGAATTAAGTCAACCCCCAGGGCAAAGAGGTCTCCAGCTCTCCTCTCTTCAGAGAGTCAGTTGGGATTGTCTTCTGCCAAGGCTGTGGAAATGTTCTTGTTGGAATCCAGGACCACACGCCCTTGACCATGTGGAATCCGAAGTGAGACCAATCCCACTCTGGGCAGGACTCTTAAGTGAACGCATTCCTGAAGGGGAGGAATCGGCCCACTTCTCTCTCTCGCTTCCTCCCCATTCAAGGGGAACTGAAGCCAGCTTTAGGCCACAGCCTGACCCAGCCACTTACAACAGGGATGGACGAGGGGTGACGCTTCAGAGACAGGGATGTCAGGAACTGTGGTCCTAGCAACAGCTGGTGGAGTCACAGGGTACCCATCCCTGGCTCCCGTCAAGGTTTTGAACCCGGATCCAGAGGGGGGGGGCAGCTATAGCACCCTCTGCCTTCAGCAATTAGAGCACTGTTTCTCAACCTTGGCGTTGTTAAGAAGGGTGGACTTCAACTCCCAGAATAACGTTGCCAAGGTTGAGAAACACTGCACTAGAGAAATGTCAAGACCTGCCCCCATCCAGGCCAGAGAAAGCCTCACCCACCCAAATAGTTAATAGCACACATGTTTGTGGGAGTGGAAATGAGAGCCCCAGGACTATGTTAGGGCCTCCATTCTGCCAAAGCTACACCATGGTAGAACATCTTTCCTTCCCAAATCTGCTCAGTTCTTTCATGTTGGACCTCCAAGCCCACGTTCTCCCAGGGATCCCCTTGCTCTGGAGAATGACCAGGAGGGGCTCAGAGTAAACACGCTGAAGGAAGTAGGTGGGAAAGGGCCTACCCTTGGTGGCCAAGTTTTCATGAACAAGAACTTCTGGCCTGCCCAAAAAAGGCCTGTTTGACCTTCAGAAAATGCCATTGTAAGGTGGGGAGAAGAACCAAGGATTTTTCCCACAGGAGTTTCAAAATCCTGTTTTTGCGATGCACCTGCTCACCCACCCCCCCACCTTTAAAAATACCACACGGGTCCTTTGAGAAGGCGGCTGCAGCTCAACAAAGGAAATGGCTGTCTTTGCTTAGTTCTTCTCCCCAACTCAAACACTGGCCTTGAAGCCACATCATTGCCCCTTCAAATCCAGTTCATGCTCACCTTAGAAGCTCTGCTTTAAATGTCCCCTATCCGTGTGGAACTGGCTTTTAATTATTTTAAATGTTTGCCTCCAGCAATGCAAGTTTTGAGGGAAGGGGAGATTTCTGCTTTTTCTCCTTTATAAAACAAAGAGGAAAAAAAAGGATGGGTGAAGTGCTATTTTCTCAAGGATGAGGCTCGGCCATGAAGATGAA
>NW_023243611.1:0-1584 GCF_002007445.2 Ailuropoda melanoleuca
ACACACACACACACACACACACACACACACACGCGAACACACACAATAGCTTTATGATGGTAGTATGGTTTTCTAGTGTTGTGATTCCTCTTCAAGATAGCCTTGGCTATTCCCTGGCCTTTGAATTTCCATATGAATTTAAATCAATTTGTTCATTTCCTCAAAACACCTGCTGGGAACTTGAAAGGATTATTTTGAAGCTATAGATTTGCTGACATCAGTCTTTATTGTATAATCTTTCAATTTACAAATATGCTTTATCCCTCAATTTAAGGATCATTCTTAATTTCTCTCATCAGTGTTTTATAGTTTTCAATGTAGTGGTGTTAGGCATCTTATGTTAGATTTATTCCTAGGTATTTAATGGTTTTTTTTTTTTTTTGATACTCTTATAAATGGTAACAGTCTTTAAATTTAATTTCCTATTTGTTATATATTTGGACTTGAATCCAGTGACCTTTCTAAATCCACTTATTGTCTTTTTTTTTTTTAAAGATTGTATTTATTTATTTGAGAGAAAGAGAGCATGAGCAGGGGGCGGGCAGAGGGAGAACCAGGCTCCCCACTGAGCAGGGAGCGCCATGGGGGACTCGATCCCAGGATCCCAGGATCATGACCTGGGCCAAAGGTAGATGCTTAACTGACTGAGCCACCCAGGTGCCCCTAAATCCACTTATCATCTTGATTTTTCCTTAGAATCTTTTAGATTGTTTAGGTAAAAACCTTGTAATCTATCTAACAGTGTGGTGGACTCTGGCACACCACCCACATCTATTCCTGTTCAGGTTAGAAGCACTTACTTCCTCTAGCTCCTGGGGCTGTTAACTGTTGGCAAGTTGCAGTGGTGTTCCTTCTGGATTATTGCCCTCAGCTATTATCCATTTCCCAGGGACAGCCCATAATCAGTAACTGGCCAGTGTGGGGGATGAAGATTCTACCTTCTTGCCTCAATTCAGGAACAGTCTGCACAATCACGTCAGCTCCAGAGCTCCTCATGAGATCCATCATGAAGGAATTAATCGAAGCCCAGATTCCCCCTTCATCAACAACAGGCATTGGTCTTGAGATCATTCCTTAATAAATTTCCTGCATGCAAACCTATATCTCAAAATTTGCTTCCTAGAGAACCTGATTTGAAACAGTGGTATCAGAATTGGTCCAAGAAAAAGACTCTAAATTGTGCTTTTGTTGCTGGATCATCAACTGACGACCTCATCACTGCAGGCAGGTGGAGCATTCATAGCCCCTGGCATCATTGGCAGTGCAATTGTTAGTATTTTCATCTGCGTTGAAGTGAAATGGCACGTCTGTACAAAGAAATGCAGGAGGCAGGGCGCCTGGGTGGCTCAGGTGGTTAAGAATCTGCCTGTGGCTTGGGGGTGCCTGGGTGGCTCAGTCGGTTAAGCGTCTGCCTTCGGCTCAGGTCATGATCCCAGGCTCCTGGGATCGAGCCCCACATGGGGCTCCCTGCTCAGTGGGGAGCTTGCTTCTCCCTCTCCCTCTGCCCACCTCTCCCCCTACTTGTACTCTCTCCCTCTGTGTTAAATAAATAAAATCTTAAAAAAAAAAAAAAAAAAAAAAAAA
>NW_023243613.1:0-1149 GCF_002007445.2 Ailuropoda melanoleuca
AGAGGGAAGGATGGAGCCCAGGGAGGGGCTGGAGTCATTAGCCTCAGTTATTAAGGACTAGCAGCTGGACATACAGAGCACCCAGCCATCACAGACTCACCATCTAGGACTGAGGACCCCTCCCAGGAAAGCAAGGGAGCGCCACCCTAATGAGCTGCAAATAGGACAGGGCTAGTCCCCTGGCCGTTCCAGAACAAGGAGGGCAGCCAAGGATGTGTTGACTGACCTCTCCAAGTTCAAAACAAGCCTGTCCTGCTGACATAACTTCTTCTTGATTCCAGATGTTTTGTTCTGTCTCTTGTCCTCTCTGGTTTTCCTTTCTTTCCCCATTCTCTCTTTGTCTTGAACCTTCCCCCGCATCTCCTGCTCTGAGGATTTTTCTTCATATTCCGGCTCTCTCGGTGCCTTTTTCCTTCTGCCTCTTTTCTTTGTCCTCCTCCTCCCCCAAACTCTCTTTCCTCTGTCTTGTCTCTCTCTTCTTCCTCTTGAGGAGTGTATCCCACAGGATGGAACCAAACACCGCCCAACAAAGATTGTAGCTCTGTGCCCTCATCAGGGGTCACACGCATCCCCCGACCTACCTGCAGGGAAAGTCCAAAGCCTCCCCGGGCTTTCTGCTGTTGCAAGGGCAGCTCACGTTCTCTCCCTGTCTTCTCTGCCTTCTTGGCAAAGCAACTTAACGCCACATATTTCCAGAGCATCTGTCTGCTGGAAGCACCATTCAAGATGCTGGAAACACAGCTATGGAGGGAGAGTGGAGACCCGCTGTACCTGCTTTGGCTCCAGGCTCCAGGGGGTGCCGGCGGACAATGGAACAACTGTCAGCACAGGAAAGGCCCTGAGGAAATAGAGCAGAGCCAGGCGGAAGCAGGGCTGGGGAAGCTGCTCCCCTGCCTGGGAGGCCGCCCACCGCGGGTAACATTCACGAAGACCTAATTGAAGCGATGGGGAGAAGACTGATGTTTGCGGCAAGACTGGGCCTGGCGAAGGCTCGAGTGCGGAAGCCCTGAGCAGGGGCATGCATGGCAGTGTGTGGGCAGGCGGAGTAAAAGGCGGGGCGGTGGGGGGGGAGGCTGCAGTAAGTGTGGAAGCCAGGGGGAAGGGTGGTCTGGGCAGCAGCCAGTGGGCAGGTGCAGGGCCTGGGAGGGA
>NW_023243614.1:0-3524 GCF_002007445.2 Ailuropoda melanoleuca
GTTTAAGTTACTCCCACTTATGCAAATTTCTTTGAATAATTTTAAAATTTCAAGAATCTAATCAATTATTGGTTAAGCCAAGATTTATATTTGTCTTCTGTAGGATGAATCTATGATGGATATCTTCCTTAGTGCCTTTTTCTGAATTATCATACAGCCAGTGATAAAGCATCAGCAATTGGTAGTTTTCCAGATCCTTATTTCTGATACCCCAAAATGGAGTTTGTTAATTACTTTGCTATAAAAATACAAATATAAAAGGTATGGACAGTGAGATGAAATGAGCAGCCCCAAAAGTAAGAGTACACTTAAGCCAAACAAAATATGATAAGAAAATATGCAGACACTGCTTCTGGCCCTTAATTATTACATAATTTTGGGGAGCACATTTCTTCTTAGTCTCAGTTTTATAGAGGTAAAATGGGACAAAAATGGCTTCTCTGCCTACTTACAGAATTTCTGTGAGAATAAAAGGCAAAGAATATTTATGAAAGTATTTTATAAATATTGTAAAGCACCACAATTATAAATACAAGAGGAGTGCCTGCTACTTTTTGTACCCACTTTTCTCCTTTAAATGCTTGGTTTTAAAATTTTAATATTGTTTCTGTGCTACACAGTGTTTGACCACTGACATTTTTATATAAATGTCTTCTGCAAAAAAATGTATGGCCATAGAATAATTTATGTGTTCAGTTTCTTAATTAAAAGAAAATTCTATTCTGATTTCTTTGTAGAGAAAATAATTACCTTCTAATTGACATTTTGTGCAAATTATAACAATTACATATTTGGATTAAATAAGATAACTCATGAAGACTATTTGTTGTTGTACTACTAAAACTACTTTTCATTTATTCAAACTTATTAATTGTTCCCAATCAGAAGTGAACCATTATCCAGGTAAAATAAAAGATTCGGTCTAGAAAACTTTGGTTTTCAAATTCATGCAGTGCTATCATTATCCTCTTTATGTTTTGGTTAATTTATTCTAAATCACCTAAAAAAAGGGGGCTGATTTTACAGTTTTATCTTGCATTCTCTAAGTCTCAGGCAAGAATAAAAGGAAAAGAGTAAGCAAGGAAAAACAAAGAAAAAGAAAATTATACTCAAGTCACATAGACATCTAAAGTCTCTGATTTATGTGAAATCTTCTGTTTGGTAGAGGATATAGAGGAAAGAAAGGGATATTGAATTTCTGGCAACATACGTGCTTAGTGCTTTGTCTACAATGTGGTGAGCACATATTTATTTTTTTTCTCTGGGCTTTCTGCATTGAAACCAGTACATTATAAGCTTATCATACAAAAGATGGCAAAAAAAAAAAAAAAAGCTTGCCATTTATTTTCTATCAGTTCTTTCTCTCCTGAGGTTACTGCCCTATACAGAGCCATTTTAACCTCCTCATGTCTTCGACAGTGGGAACATCTTGACATGACTCCAAATCCAATTCCAATGTGTTGAAAGAATAAAAACACATTTACTTTAAAATTCTGAAGCATACTAATGATGCCACAGAAATACATCTTGCTTACGATGTCTATTAGTTTTACCTTTGTTAACATGTTTCAGTGTGACTAGGTGATTAAGGTTTTACTTTGTGCAGACCGCAGCTCTAGCAACTGCAGCGGCCAACAAAAATACCAAAATATTTTAAAAGCCATAGCAAACAGCAAGCCTGCCACACACAACTTATTCATTCATCCTATATATCTTGGTTTGTTGGGCTTTTCTTTCTTACTCTAACTGCGTAATGAAATAGCATTATCATTGTCATCAACCCTAGATTAAAGCTCAGAAAAAGAAATAAAAGCTATTCTAGCATTGACTTTCAGGTCATTGCATCCTGGAGAGGGGGTTTTCACGGGCTTCATCGTTGGGAGGAGACTTGCTGTGCATCTTCAGAGAATGCGGCACAGGTCTCTGTTTACATTCAGGGATATTAGCAGTAAGGATCGGAAGTATTTACGCAGATCATTAGTGGGGCAAATCCTGTGGGCTGAGGTCTTATCAGCTTTGTGTCCACTCACATTTCATCAAGGCCATACATGGAATAAGCAATAGGAAAAAGCCCAGAATGGGCACTGCTCGAGCTGCTGACACATCTGACAGCTACAAGTGTATCAATCCTCTGANTTTTCAGGTCATTGCACCCTGGAGAGGGGGTTTTCATGGGCTTCATCGTTGGGAGGAGACTTGCTGTGCATCTTCAGAGAATGCGGCACAGGTCTCTGTTTACATTCAGGGATATTAGCAGTAAGGATCGGAAGTATTTACGCAGATCATTAGTGGGGCAAATCCTGTGGGCTGAGGTCTTATCAGCTTTGTGTCCACTCACATTTCATCAAGGCCATACATGGAATAAGCAATAGGAAAAAGCCCAGAATGGGCACTGCTCGAGCTGCTGACACATCTGACAGCTACAAGTGTATCAATCCTCTGATAACAATGCAGTGCTAGTGATGAATAAATTGCATTTGACTAAGAATCTGAAACTGTGTATATGTTACTGAAAGGGGACTTTCTTTTATTTATACCCTGTTGATTTGAGCTTGCTCTAGACCTGTAGTGTAAACAAGCTAGCAATAGTCCAGTAGGATTTGCTTTTTTCTCTTTTTTTCTTGGGATTGGAATTTGCTTACTGCAGTTTGGGATGTAGAGGCCGTGACATGTGAACTCATGTGAAAAGCCACAAAAGAAGGGGAATTCATGAGCAAGAGGTCACGCTGAACTTACTGGCCTGCCTGACCTTTATGGCAAGTACTACTCACAGAATCAGTAACATTCAAAATGCTGACAGAAAGATTGTAAGAGGTCAGCGAAGGGTGAACCTGCATGGGCATTTGGGACCAAGCCCTTGAGAATTACAATAAACTATTAGTTATGTAGTGGCCACAATTGAAATGCAACTGTTCATTTTGTTTCCTTTTTGCTTTTTGACATGTGCCCAATCAATAGTGAGTAATTCCTCATTTGTTGCAGAGAAAAATTAAAAAGCCTCAGAAGAAATCCAGCCCTGGGGTGCTTTAACAATCAATTGACTATGAATAAAAATTACTTGAAAAGAGTATCATAGGGTCTTCCAGCTGTGCTCTTCTATCCCCTTGGGTTGATTATCACTTACTGAGGATCACAGGGCCTCCAACCATTGAGGCCTTTACTTTCTGTCCTAGAAAGATAGGAGGATTTCCTGGAGTCAGAGGGATTTTATAGGTTTTCTATGAACAGGGTAATGGCAGGGCAGAGGGATGCTGATTCAACAATTTCGTACATATTTATTATACAGCTACTATATGCCAGCTCTGTGTAAACGATGAGGTACACAGTAGAATCATAACCTGCATGTTCCCTGTACTATTATGCTCAATCCAGGAGGGAACCTGCAGGTTCAGACACAATGTATACATACTGTGCTTTAGGTTACAAAATACTTTTTTGGTTTTCCACAGGATAAAATTTACTATGAGGTTCTGAGAACATTTTTCCATATATTCATTTCATTTTAGGACTGCTCCACTTCTGGT
>NW_023243615.1:0-1584 GCF_002007445.2 Ailuropoda melanoleuca
GCCCCCCCACCACCCATACCCCTCCTCAGCACCCCGTCTCCATCTTGTATAATCACGGAGCCAGGTCCAAAACACCCACATCTGCACCCGGAAGCCTACAACACGTGTTACCCCCCATTTCCCTGTGTCTCCCACCCGCACTGTCCAGGTAGAATGGGTCTGACTGGGGCATTTTGCTAGGGAATCGGCCGAGGCCTCTATTTCTAGTTTGCAAACTGTGTGGAATTCTCCCATCCCTGCTGCATGGCATTTCCTCGAAACCATTTTACTGCTGAAGACAGGGGCCCAGAGCAGAGGCTGGGGCCCAGGCCTCCTGCTTCCCACTGCAACCCCTCCTGCCTGCCAACTCCAACAGTGGCAGAGAACGTATGGGGTCTGCATGACCGTCCCTGTCCCCCCAACCACCTCAGGCATAAAGAGAGCCAGGCCTAGAGACAGGTTTGTGTTAACTGGCCAAGAGAAGAAGCCACCAGAAAGACATTTGTTTTCCTCTTTTTTTCCCCAAAGGTCTCATCTTTGAGAATATTTTGCTAGGATTCTGGGAAGAGAAAAGGTTGGGAGGGAAATACATTTGAGAAGTGGCATGGCTTCTCTTGACCAGAAGGAAGCAAAAGACTGTTAGTCCCCATATTCTCTTGAGACTGTGACCAGCTCCCTGTCAACACCTTGGCTAAACTCAGGAAGAGGCTGTTGAGTGCGCTCAGGGAGCCTGGACCCCAGACACAGAAATTCCTGTGTCCCAAGTGTGTCCTGTGGCATGAGAACCATAGACCTGAAAGAGTCTGGTGGAGCGGGACAGAGGCTTCTGTGACAGACACAGCTGGTTTTCTACCCATCAGCCACACTCCCTTCTGCCTTGAAGAACCCATATTTTGTTCAGGCTGCAACTTGCACAGGAAAGTGGGCCTCTCCTCCAGCCCCAGGTGGTGACCCATGATTGTTCTATACCAACTGAGCTAATGTGCTCTCTTCTACTTACCGGTTTAGGACTCAGTTCTGACCAAGAGGACCTAGGGGAAGACTGGGAAGGAGATCCAGGAGGTCTGTCCCTGCTGTCTGCCCTGAAGATGGTTTTGTGAGCTCTGGAGTTCTGGCAGCCATTCTGTGACCATGAGGAAACAAGCCCAAGGATAAAAAGTCCATACACTGAGGATGATAAAATATAGGGATAACAAGATCTTGATTTCTTGGAGACATCAGGAAGCTGTGAAACCACTCCAGGGACTGCCCACCTCCAGGCTTTTTGTTATATGAAATAGCTGAAGGCACTATCACTCGGAGATTCTCCTACGTATAGACCACTCATTCTCAGTGGTTTTAGGTACAGACAGATTATCAGAGGCACTTTCCTTGTGTTGTGGGGTCCATAAGATCCCAGAACTCTTGTGTAGTTCTGAGGAGGAGCCCAATAAAGGCTCCAGCCCAATAGAATAGAAGCTCCAGCTTCGTCCAGCTTCTCCTTTTTGTCCTCCATCAGAAGAGCAGCACCTCTAGGGGGTGGGAGAGTGGGATGGACTGGTGATGGGTAGTAAGGAGGGCACGCATTGCATGGTGCACTGGGTGTTATACGCAACTAATGAAGCA
>NW_023243616.1:0-162 GCF_002007445.2 Ailuropoda melanoleuca
GCAAATATATTCTCCCATTCCGTGGGCTGTCTCTTAGTTTTTTTGACCGTTTCCTTGGCTGTGCAGAAGCTTTTTATCCTGGAGAGGAGGTTAAGATGGCGGAGGAGTAGGGGACCCCTTTTTCAGCTGGTCCCCTGAGTTGAGCTGGATAGGTACCAGACC
>NW_023243616.1:426-889 GCF_002007445.2 Ailuropoda melanoleuca
GACGGCTGGCGGTTGGCGGGCCACCTGCACGGGGGAGCAGGCGGACTCGCGGACGGCACCCGCGAGACAGCAGACTTAGAACGCGAGGTCCAGGAGCGCGCGCACAGGGCGGCTGGCGGGCCACCTGCACCGGGGAGCGGGCGGACCGCGGACCTGCACTCTAGAAACAGCAGACTGAGTCCGTGAGCCGGGAGCGTGCGCCACCAAGCATCTCACGGAGCTCCGGAGCTCCGGTGTGCTCACTGGATCGAGGCTGAGACCGGGAGCTCCGGGAGCGTGCGCGGGGCGGCTGGCGGCTGGAGGCTGGAGGGCCACCTGCACGGGGGATCAGGCGGACTCGCGGTCAGCACCCGCGAGACACCAGACTGAGACAGGGAGCTCCGGGAGCCCGTACGGGGCGGCTGGCGACTGGCGGCTGGCGGGGTTGGAAACACAAAGGACAGAGACGCGCCGGCCCTGGAAG
>NW_023243617.1:0-1584 GCF_002007445.2 Ailuropoda melanoleuca
GCGCGCGCATGCGCCCGCATGACCTCCCGTAACCCTCCCAACATAAGGCAGGTATGAGTAACCTGTTTTACAGATGAGGAAACAGAGGCCAGAAGGTCAAGTGCCAAGGTCATGGGGCTGGAAGTGGGGGAGGGAGAAATTAGGCCCCCAGGGGCAAGCAAGGCTTAAATAGGTCACCCTGCTTTTCAACTCAGTCCTATTTAGCCTAGACTCCCCCTCCTGGCCCTCCCTGTGGGAGTTCCCTTCCCATTCCCCAGATGGGCAGAACTGAGGTTCTAAGCAGTCCAGCCAAGAAATGGGAAGGAGCCTCAAACTGTCTGCCCTCTGCTGTGGAAATGTGAGCCCTGCTCTCCACCCCAAATGCTGTTTGGCTCTCCACTCTTCCTGGTGGCTGGATTCTGTGTGTCAGAGCCTTTGACTGGGGCCAGGGTCTCAGTCCATGGGGTGGGGGTGAAGGAGTGGGGGAGTGGGGAATTGGCAGCTGTAGGCACCAGGGAAGTCCCTCAGCCCAAGCCAGGGCCCAAAGTCTAGGGTTGCCCAGCACCCCTACTCCCCAAGGCTCTCCGCATTCCAGGACGATTCCTCCTCCTCCTCCTCTGCTGCCCGCCTTCCCTCACTTTCCCCTTCTTTGTTCCACCCCTGTCGGCTCCCCGGGGCTTCCCCCATTAGAGCTGCCTGGCCAAAACCAACACGCCTCCAATGACTTCCCACCAAGGCTGGCTGGGCAGCTGGCCCTGCCCCCTGGCCTGCTCAGGGGTTAGATACAGGCTCTGCTGGCCTCGACGGTGGCCCCAGCACACGTGGCCGCTCCTCGGGGGCTTGAAAGCACATGCGCACAGCCCCCGTGCAGCATCCTGGTGCACCCTGGCACCCGCATGCCCGTGTCCGACAACCCAGCAGGGCACTCAGGCAAGCTCTAGCGTGCGCACATAAGCACACTCCGGCACAGAGGCTCAGACGGGTCTCAAGGACACCCTTGCCTGGCACCCCCACGGGGATCCCAGGCATCACTAGTTTACATGCACACACAGGCCTGACACCCTAGTGAGACTGCCAGGAGCACACACGCCCATAAATGCGACCTTGCCCAACATCAGATGGGGTCCCGCTCACACTCACATACACACACACCACATGCACTCCCCTGCTTGTGCCCAGACCTGACTCTGAGCACAGGTACTGCCCTGTGCCCCCATGGGTGTGCTGGGCTCAGGTGGGTCGGGCAGCCTACAGGAGCTGCTGATGCCCACACACGTGGCTCCAGGCCCACGGAGGTACACACCTCCCCAGCCTGCACACGCGTGTGTTTCACGTGAGCCGCACACCTGCCAGGCCGCCCAGGGCACCTGGCTCCAAAGCGGAATTCAGGTTGTTGGGGGAGGAGACCGGGAAGCGAAGGCCTAATTCCCACCACCAGCCGGATTTCTCTTAGAACACCCGCCTCCCCAAATGTCCCTGGGGTGAAGGTGAGAGCCCTAGAGCTGCTACTCAGTGGTGCCCCTGCATGTGACATATTTATATTGGAAATTTGTACCTTTGTGTGTGTGTGTGTGTGTGTGTATATATATATATATATATATATAT
>NW_023243618.1:0-1585 GCF_002007445.2 Ailuropoda melanoleuca
AGAGAGTTATACACATTTGACAAAATGCATCTCATTGTGTTTATGATATATACATTCCACTGTGTACACATTTTATCATGGTAAAAAAAAATAAAGAAGAGTAAGCAAATATTAAACTCTTGGCAATGATATGCATGCTGAAATATTTAGCAAAAAAGTGCACTGAATTCGGCATGTTACTTTTAAATACATCTAAAAAAACAAATTGACGGATTGACAGAGGCCTGAAGGATAGATATGTGATAAGCAAATATGACAAAATGTTAATTGTAGAATCTAGGTGGTGGGTATAGAGACACCCCTATGTCAAGTGTCACTGTTAAGTGTTTCAATCGAAAAACTGAAAAATTCATAATAAGATGCTGGGGAGTCGACTAGGAATAAATGCACTGTATTTAGAGAAATGATTATAAGCACATCCTAGTGGCCATTATTAGCCAAAAGTGTATGTGGCTATAAGGACAAGTTATTTCTTTCACACATGAGAATGACTGGACTACATCAATCCTTAAAGTCAAGTACAAGCATAAGATTCTAGGATTTGCTTGTCTGGCAATTGCATTTTCCTTCTACCCACATCCTTTGGAGCTTATATTAGATGTCAACACGACATCCTTTGCAATGGATGGTGATGTTGTCTTCATAGACTGAGAGGCAATGTTTTCTTATAAATCTTTCTTTTATATCCTATCTCTTCAGAAAACAGAATTGGGATTCTAGACAGGTGAATAAAACTACCCTCTTTATACAATATTTAATAAATAACACACAATATATAATACCAGTTCACCACGGCATAGAGCCACAAAATATAGAATTTCAGATTTAGATCACACATATATTTTCAAGTTTATATGTAAACTAAGTAATCTGTAGCTGAAATCTGCATAACCAAAATTGGTTTGGAACTATTAAACATATTTTGATCATTTAACCCTATGTAAATACATAAAGACTTAATTTTGTACCATTTTTAATATAATATTTAGCATATTCAAATATACATGCTCTTATAAAGAAACTATTGTTGCTAGGCTTCCAAGTGTACTTATTAACAAATACGCTTGAGGGGAAAAAAGGATTTTAATCAAAACCTGTGGTTATACCTTTTTAAGTTTCAAATAATGATTGCATTAACATGAACATGTTCAAGCTTATAAGAAAAACAATATGTATCTAAATTGCTAAAGTATAGAGTTTTCTGCCTTGCCTCATATTCTTATATAGAGTAAATATTTATAGACAAAGCACTGTCCCCATCTAGCAATACCCTGTTCGTAATCATCAGTGATTTTTAAATTAGTAAACAAAAAGATTATCTCTTGTTCCCAACAGACAAGTGAATAATTATTAGAACAATTTTTATTATGCCTAATTCAGTACTTGCTGTCATATCTTGAAATCATTTTGGAGAAAAATAAAGCATAAATCATACCATTCTCTACTAAAAAATTTATTGAAGTTTTTGAAAAAAGATAAAGCATAAATCATAATATTCTCTTAATAATAAAGGAGGAGGGACAAAAAAGAACTAGTTAGTTCAGTTTCTTTAACTCAACAGTTTTTTATAATGAATTAAAAAAAA
>NW_023243619.1:0-1585 GCF_002007445.2 Ailuropoda melanoleuca
CCCTGCTCAGCGGGAAGCCTGCTTCTCCCTCTCCCACTCCCCCTGCTGGTGTTCCCTCTCTCGCTGTGTCTGTCTCTGTCCAATAAATAAATAAAATCTTAAAAAAAAAAAACCCAAACATTGCTTAGAGTTTCTCATGATTTTGTTCTTGTGTTTTCTAATCACTGGAAACACATGATTGGACAAGTAACATTTATTATTATTACTTTTTAAAGATTTTATTTATTTGACAGAGAATACAAGCAGGGGGAGGGGCAGAGGCAGAGAGAGAGGGAGAAGCAGGCTCCCTGCTGAGCAGGGAGCCCACTGCGGTGCTGGATCCCAGGCCCCAGGATCATGACCTGAGCTGAAGGCAGTTGATTCACTGACTGAGCCACCCAGCTGCCCCTGGATAAATAACAATTAAAGGCCAGTATAGATAGTCTAGGCAGAAACTCATTTTGATAAATTATAAATTGTGCCTAGTTGGTATTTTTTTGCCAGAGCGTAGGGTAGTAGATAAACAGTTGCCTAGAAATTAGGGGACTTAGTAAATTTTTCCTTTTTATATTTTATTAATTACTGTAGATCCCTTTTTTGCCGCCGATTATAACTGTTCATGCAGACTGTACTTCTACTGTTGATACTGGAAGGTACCACTAACAAAGTAGGTAAAGGTCAGAGCCTCTCTGAGTAACTTGCTTAACATGGTAAATTGATGTTTATGACTGCTTAGAACAACTGTGGAGACATGGTCAAAAAGTATTCTTTAAATGATGTTTAAAGTAGCTAGGTGATTGCAAGCAGTGTTTTGGGATTCCTTGTCCTTAGAACTATATCCCAGGGGAAGTCTCTTTTACCTTTACTTAGTGATTAGAACCTCAGAGGCAGAGTAATCAGTTCCACTTGACGAGGAATAAATCACCCACGTTGAGACACTATAGTTCCTCACAACTGGCAGGCCTGATAAGAACCAAAACAAAAGATGTCAAGTAATCTGTGCCAATATGGAATTGGTGTGCAGCTTTGATGAATTCACATGTAGCATGCATTGGCATTAGTCTTCCTCTGGTTTCATACATTTTTCTCTTTCTTTGTAAAATAAAAATTGTATGAGGAGAAAAACGCTCTATATAATATAATAATTACATTATTTCTGTTTTTTTTTTTACAACCCACTTAACAGAACTATACTATGATTAGAGAAGGAAATGTCATCTTTCTGTAAATAGTTATTTTAAAAAAATCTTGAGTTTTTAGTTCTTCTCTATGGTAATAAACTATATGTGTAAACCTGGTTGATCCTTCTCCTCCCTATTTATCATCAAGGATGTAGACATAGAGAATAAGCACCAATTTCTTTGATCTCTACAAAATTATACTCATGCAGAAATTGAATATGTGCCAGTAGGTACTTCATGATCTCTTTCTGTATCAGACAGGGTTTGTGGAAAGTAGGAAAGAAGCCCGTAGAATTATAAAATATGTTATTTTCTGCAGCAATCATTAATTTTCAGTAAAATCAAAAACAAGAGAGGGCGCCTGGGTGGCTCAGTCGTTAAGCGTCTGCCTTCGGCTCAGGTCATGATCCCAGGGTCCTGGGATC
>NW_023243620.1:0-1585 GCF_002007445.2 Ailuropoda melanoleuca
TGAGCCACCCAGGCGCCCCTGCTTTACTCTCTTTAATCAGCAAGGATACCCAGGACTTGTTTCGCGTCCCAAGACACCATCCCCATTCTCACATCTCTTATTGAGTTTTCCACTGTGTCCCGCTAGCTTCTGCCACAGGAGCGCGTGGGACATCTTCTACAAAGACTGTCATCCTGCTGACACTTGCTGTGAGCTGGGGGAGGAGGCCTCTTCACAGAGAAGGCCGCCTGGAGCGGAGCCCAGAGGGAGGGCCTGGAAGCCAGAAAGGGGGGTTGGGATCCCCGCCCGTCCTTGGGCCTCTCTTTGCTCACCTGTAAATTGGGTGCCACCCCTTTCGGCTCTGGTGAAGCCACGTGCGGGGCCCCGGGCTGCGTGCCGTGTGCAAGGCATGGCATCCGTGGATTTTTCTGGCTTTTGACCCTGGGTTCCGGGAGTAGGAATCAAAGGGAGCTCTCTGTGGGAGGAGGGATGGGGGCTCCGGCTGCACAGGGCAGTGTCCTGAGCTGTCACGGACACCGCTTCCAGGCACTTCTGCCACCGTGGGATGCCGAGTGGCCACCGAGGGCAAATACATACTTGGTGCATGGCCTCATGAGAGCCACTTTCCCGATGGTAGGACATTAATCCCCACGATAGCTTTATTGTGCTCACTTTAAAAGTCGGGAAATGTGGGCCACAGAGCTGTCACGTACTGTCCCAGCCATGCTCGAAGTCCCGTGGCAGAGACAGTGAGCTGGCCCCGGAGCCGGGCGTCCAGCAGGGCCTGCCCTTCCTACCACACCCCCACAGCATGTGGGGGGAGGGGGGCAGATGTCTGGTTCTGGCCAAAGGGAGAGGATTGGAAGAACGTGCTTTCACTTTCAGACCGAGGTGGCCACATCCTGATGGACTGCGCCCACGTCGCCTCCACAGCCAGCTGAGTCCCTCCCGGGGGAGATGCCAGCCGGACGTCATGAGCAGAAATAAGCAGGCAGTGTGTTGACTCAGTGGCGTTTGAGGACTGCGTGTCCATCCCCACACACACACACAGCCACACTCCGGGGGTGGCCTCCAGCCTGGCTAAGTGAGGATAAGTGTCGGTTTCAGGGGGAGGCGTCGGCCCTGACGGAGAACACCCCCGTGGCGTGGGCGTCACGGACAAGGCCAGCCCGCGATCTAGCCCTGCATTGGGCCACTGGAGGGTGGTCCTGCTCAGTCTCCCGCAGTGGGCTCAGCAAAGGTTGGGTCAGGGGCTGGCGGTCCAGAGAGGGACAAAACACAGCCTTTGGCCTCGGATGCTGATGAGTTCAAGAGGGACTAACCACCCGGGGGGTGAGGTGAGGTCCGGACACACGGCCCCCCGGAGGCTCAGGGTGCCTGGCTGATCCCTCAGGTCAGTCTCAAAGGCAGGCCAGGTGCAGACACATGGAGCAGACACGCCAGGCCGAGGGCACAGGGGAGCAAAGATGCAGAGGCAGGAGGAGGCACCGTGAGGGGCACGACTGTGGGGTGTGGCAGACCCGCAGATGGCAGGCGACGGGGAGCCACAGGCTGTGCTGGGCAGCCAGGGCCACCAGGGGCAGGGCGTGAGCAGGAGAGGGAGCCC
>NW_023243621.1:0-1585 GCF_002007445.2 Ailuropoda melanoleuca
AGGTGAAGCACACAAAAAATAAGCTAGAAATGAGGCAATTTAATGATACAACCAGATAGTTCATTTAAAGACCATATATAGAACCCTGTATCTTACAATTAGAGAACATCCATTACAAAAATGAATCCATCAGGCTATAAATCAAACTCAACAAATTTCAACGAATTAATAATATCAATTTTTCTAACACACGTAGCAAATTACAAGTCAATAACAAAAAGATAAAGAAGAGTTTTTCGCATACATTTGCAAATTAGAAATTCTAAGTAACTCCTAGGTTGAAGAAGAAAGCATGACAGAAACTAAAAATGCATAGACCAGAGCAGTAATGAGCATACTGCCCGTTAAAACTCATGGACTCAAATAAAGACATAATTAAGGAAATGGATAGCACCAGTTGTGATTCTGTTAGAAGAATAGAAATGCTGAAATTAAGAAGCTAAGCGTCAAACTTAAAAGTTAAGAAGAGGGGATAATGAGACAGGGTAGAACAGGGATTAATGAGATAGAAACAAGGGCACAGTGGTGGCTCTGACTCAGGAGCCACATATGCAGGGAAGAAAATCAAAGCAGTTCAGTTGCAGGTAAATATCTACATCGAGAATAAAGCTGCTGGCCCAAGTTGGCGGTCCGTGCCTAGCAAAGAAAATTACCTGGTGTGGAGCACAGGAAACCACACTCATTAGACAATATTAACAAACCCCAGAGTGTCCAGAAATTGATATCCATAATGTCTAGGATATAGTGCAAAATTACCCTACTTAGAAAGAACCAAAAAAAAAAAAAAAGGAACATACTTTCATCATAAAAGAAAATTAATTGAGTCTGACCCCAAAAGGAAACAGATTTTAGAACTGACAAAGATCTTTAAATATATATTATCATTATGCTTAATGAATTACCATGAGCATGTTTTCAATGAATGAAAATCTCATCAGGGAAATGAGAAATCTCCGCAGAAAAATAGAAGCAGTAAAAAGAACAAAATGTAGAATCCTAAACATAAGAACACAGATGTGGAAATCTAAAAATGCACTGGATGACATTGATAGTCAAATAATCATGACAAAGGAAAGACAAAGAGGCTTTCATGAGAGATCATTAGAAATTATTCAAGGTGAACAGAGGGAAAAAAATTTAATGAACAGAGAATCAGAGACTCTTAGATAATATTAAGTTTGGGGCGCCTGGGTGGCTCAGTCATTAAGCGTCTGCCTTCAGCTCAGGGCGTGATCCTGGCGTTCTGGGATCAAGACCCACCTCAGGCTCCTCTGCTGGGAGCTTGCTTCTTCCTCTCCCACTCCCCCTGCTTGTGTTCCCTCTCCCGCTGGCAGTCTTTCTGTCAAATAAATAAACAAAATCTTTAAAAAAAAAAAAGAAAGAAAGAAATGGCATATGCAGGGAAATTAAAATTCAATTAATAGCTAACTTCTCGTTAGAAACCATGGTGACCAGAAAAAGTGGAACAAAATTTCAAGAGAAAAAAAAAATAAAAGCTATCAATTTAGAAATCTATATTAAGAGAAAATATTCTTCAGGGCACCTGGATGGTTCAGTCATTAAGTGTCCGACTCTTAATCTCAGC
>NW_023243623.1:0-1586 GCF_002007445.2 Ailuropoda melanoleuca
ATGATAATTGTCTTTCTCTGCTTGACTTATTTCACCTAGCATAATACCCTCCAGTTCCATCCATGTTGATGTAAATGGTAGCTATTCATCCTTTCTGGTGGCTGAGTAATATTCCGTTGTACATATGGGCCACATCTTCTTTATCCATTCATCCTTTGAAGGGCATCTCGGCTCCTTGCACAGTTTGGCTATTGTGGACATTGCTTCTATGAACGTTGGGGTCCATGTGCTCCTTCTTTTCACTACATCTGTATCTTTGTGGTAAATACCCAGTAGTGCAACCCTACGACCCAGCAATTGCACTATCGGTTTTTATTTTCTTAACAAGATCTTCCAAAGGGCAAGTTTTAACTTGCCTTTTGAATTTTTTTTATAAAGGCAGTTTACCACTGTTTTCTTTTTTTATTCATGCTTTTTGTGTTGTAAGAAGTCTGATTTAACTCAAGTTAACAGAGGTTTTTCTCCTGTTATCATAACAAGTTTTACATGCTTATTATCCATTTTGGGTTATATTTGCATGTGATTTGGGGTAATGTGAAATTCCGTTGTTTTCCACATACATATTCAATGTTTCTTAAATTATTTATTGAAAGCCAGTTTTCCCTCATTGGATCACATGAGCTCCATTGTTGAAAATCAATTGCCCATACATGTGTACATCTATTCCTGGACTTCCTATTTGTTTTCCATTTATTTATATGCCCATATTTATGCCAGTACCACACTATCTTGATGATTGTAGCTTTATAGTAACTTATGAAGTTAGGCAGCATGAGAAATCCAAATATATGCTTCTCTTTCACGATTGCTTTGGCTATTTGAATCCTTTGTATGGCAGCAACAGTTGTATAATCACCTTGCTGCTTTTTAGTCATTTGAATTGCTATGAATCAATAGGTCAATGTGGGGAGAATTTACATCTTGGCAATATTGAGTCTTAAAATCTATACACATCATCTATCTCTTCATTCATTGAGATCGTTTCAAATTTCTCTCAGCAATGCTGACTGTGTTACGTTTTGCAGCTTCACATGTGCTTTGTTATAGTCACCCTAAGAAGTTCATGTGCTGCATGTATTGTAAATGATATTTTTAATTCCAATTGTTTATTTTTAGAATAGATAACTATAATCCATTTTTGTTTATTGACCTCAGGTTCTGCAACCTTGCTTATCTCACAAGCAGTTTCTAAATATTTTTCAAAAGAGTGTTCTTTTAGGACTTTCTATGTATATGATCATATCACCCATGAACGAAGTCAATTCTACTTCTTTCTTTCCACCTTGTATGCCTTTTTAAATTGATTTTCAAATCCTGCCTTAATGCATTAAGTCAGACTGCCAATCGGTGCTGATTAGGAAGACTGAGAGATCTTAGAGGGGAAGCTTTCAGTTTTTATCAATGAAGTATCTTTTAGGGGTACTGGGGTGGCTCAGATGGCTAAGCATCTGCTTTTGGCTCAGGTCATGATCTCCAGGTCCTGGGACTGGGCTCCTGGCTCAGGCTCAGCGGCGAGTCTGCTTCTCCCTCTGCTTCTCCTCCCTGCTCTCTCTCTCTCTCTCTCTCTCTCTCTCTCTCTCTCTCTC
>NW_023243624.1:0-1586 GCF_002007445.2 Ailuropoda melanoleuca
CTGGGTGGCGCAGTTGTTAAGCGTCTGCCTTCGGCTCAGGGCGTGATCCCAGCGTTCTGGGATCGAGCCCGACATCAGGATCCTCCGCTGGGAGCCTGCTTCTTCCTCTCCCACTCCCCTGCTTGTGTTCCCCCTCTCTCGCTGGCTGTCTCTCTCTGTCAAATAAATAAATAAAATCTTAAAAAAAAAAAAGATTGGGAATTCTGATGACTCTGGACTCCTGATCCCCTCTTTCATAATATATAATCTCTAAAACACCTTACCATTGTTTCCCATTTAGCCATTTCCATCATTGTATATTATAAACTCAAGCTTTGAAGTGAAATCATTACATTTTAGACGATTATAAAGTTAACGTTCCTAAAATAGAGTTGATTTTGATAGCATCTGTATTCAAAATTTACAGCTAAAGGTAAATATTAACTTTTACTCCTACAGTAAGAGGGAAAAGGTTCTTAACTGACTTTAATTAATTTAAACTACAGTACCTTTCAAGTAAAATTTCAGATGACAACAGAGCTCACAGTCCTTGGGAACCAAATACCTGTTAGCTCTGAGAGACAGTATGAACAATAGGGGGAACAATCCCTGCTTTCCATAAGCTGATGTTTAAATCATTTTATGTTGCTCTTAACAAGAATGTATATTTTATTTCTAAGCAGTCACAAGGAGGGTGTTAGCCTTCTGTATGCACCGTACGCATATGGCTAATCAGTACCGTTCAGGTCAGAATAATGTTCTGTCTTAGGCTCCGTGTCTTAGTACCTACATGGCCTCCCAGCTACTTAACCTCTCTGGCCTTTGCTCTCCTCATCTGTCCCTTTAGACCACCATCCTGGGGCGGATCAGTTTGGGCCCAAGATTGTACAGGAAGCAAAGGATTGGAAAGGCCAGGAGAGCTCAAAGAAAGAAACCGCGAGAACGTGCACGATCAGAACTCAGAGAGGTTCCCAATCATATTAGGTAAGAGATTTATAAAAGTGCATTCCTTCTGTACAGGTATCGTGCTGGGCCCTCAAAGTGAGTGAGTGAATGTATGAATGAATGAATGACAGACATCCAACATTTTTCATTACGCGCTTAGGAATAAATACATATTAGGTATATATGAAACATAAAATGGATGGCATTTATTCATCCATGACTATGTGCCTGATCTTGGGTGTTATATAGATACTGTATTTGAGGGGCCGTGGGGGGCTCAGTCAGTTAAGCATCTGCCTTTGGCTCAGGTCACGATCCCAGGGTCTGTTTCTCCCTCTGCCTCTGCCCCTGCTCGTGCGGGCTCTCTCTCTCTCTCAACAAAATTAATAAAGTCTTTAAAAAAGATACTGTATTTGATTATACAATATGTATCTTTAGTGTGTGTGACGTAGGTGCTATATTGGATTACAAATACAGATCTCTGTTAGTTTAAGTAGTTAGTGCATTTGATTTTAAAATGCATACTTCTGGGATGTGTCAGATAGTGTATCCCTTATCAATACATATCTCTTATGTGTATTAAAAAGATACTGTATTTGGGGCGCCTGGGTGGCACAGCGGTTAAGCGTCTGCCTTCGGCTCAGGGCGTGATCCCGGCGTTA
>NW_023243625.1:0-1802 GCF_002007445.2 Ailuropoda melanoleuca
ACTTTGCATCGGAATCCGGGGATGTACTGTATGGTGACTAACATAATATAATAATAAAATTAAAAAAAATATCTGTTCAGGTCCTCTGCCCATTTTTCAGATTGTTTGGGTTTTTTTTTGGTTCTTTTTTTTTTTTTTGGTGTTTGAGTTAAGTCCTTTATATATTTTGCATATTAACATCTTATCAGATATATTAGGACTTTTAAATATTTGAGACAATGTTTATCATAAAAGGTATGAAATGCATCAATATAGCTATAATATAAAGCCTGAGTGACCACAGTTGACTCCAGTGTTACTGCAGAAATGTGGTGTCCTAGGCCGATTGCCACCTATCTCTGCTGTTGTTACCTAGCTGTATAGTCTGGGTGGGGACACGGCTCAGTGTTCCTGCTGCCCTTGGCCTCCTCCACCTGTGCGGGCGAGCTGCCCCTGCTGCTGTTCATCTCAGCTGGACTTCTCTTATTCACAATGCGAATTATACTTCAGACTCTGAAAGACAGGGTTCTGAAATGTCATGCCCAGCTTCCTAGTCCAGGGTTTAAGTTTTTTCTAGAACCAGTGGAATGCACATTCATTGGAATATACATTCAGTGTATCTGATTCAAGTTCCTATGATGGGTTCCTGGCTTACCTTAATAATTTGTACAGATTAGTATCATAATCTCATAGCCTGTCCTATTCTTTTTGAATAGAAAGGTTCAGTTTATAATGCATGTTGTTCCTGCTACTTTACTTGAAGCATGCAGACCTGGTATGGATGATCCTGATTTGGGTGTTTGTAAAAGAAACCTTGGTATTGTGAAAATGAGCAGAATAATTGGCTTAAGGCCTCAAGAAGAACCAAGGATAATCTCTGATTTAAAGGAAGAGCACAAGATAACTCTAATAACTGTTCTCACTGTGGACTTATAGACTTAAAATAGTTCTCACATTATGACCAAAACAAACAAACAAACAAAACCTGCATGTGGCATATCTATAGCAGTCACTGATGTCCAAGTAGTCTTTGATCATAATGGTGATACCAAGAAGGAAGCAACAGGACAGGAATAGGGTTGATGAATCACCCGACCTAAAATTCCAAGATGACTGTGACAGGTTCTTGGGACAAGTTATGTTCACAATCACAGTGACTGCATAGCATAAGGAGCATACCTCCACAAAGTAAATGTTGTGGAGGCTTTTTTTGTATCAGCTGAACCTGACATTCAAGACTGAGACCATCTTGGAGGAAATTGGGATGGTACATAACACGGGGGTAACATCATAATGTGTTTCTATATCATAATGTTCAGTGAGCTCCAAAGTAACTACCTTTGCCTTTCCTTCCCTCCCTTTGGACTAGTGTACAAACACCATTCAGGGCCCGGTAAATACATGATGCAGAGCATGGATGATGGGAGTCTTGTTCTATTTTTAGGTGATCTTATTGCCCAACGTCTAAAGCTTCATGTGTGTCATCTTTTGATGTCAACTTGGTTTTTACCGATAAAATGGTAAAAGAATAAATGGTACCAGACTAACATCAAGGGATTTTATAAAGCTATAAAATATGTGTATGAAGCTTCTTAAGTTCTGTATGTGAGACAGAAAAGATAAAGGTGGATNATGGTACCAGACTAACATCAAGGGATTTTATAAAGCTATAAAATATGTGTATGCGGCTTCTTAAGTTCTGTATGTGAGACAGAAAAGATAAAGGTGGATTAGAAAGTATTACCTTTTTATATGCTAAATGGATTTTTTGATGGATAGCACAAACTTTTTGATGTTAAATGCGTGCAAACAGGAGTACTAAT
>NW_023243626.1:0-1586 GCF_002007445.2 Ailuropoda melanoleuca
AAGATTTTATTTATTTATTTGACAGAGAGAGAGAGACAGCCAGCCAGAGAGGGAACACAAGCAGGGGGAGCAGGAGAGGAAGAAGCAGGCTCCCAGCAGAGCAGGGAGCCCTATGCGGGGCTCAATCCCAGGACCCCGGGATCATGCCCTGAGCTGAAGGCAGATGCTTAACAACTGAGCCACCCAAGTGCCCCCAGGTCTTTCCTTATTTCTAGGCCCAAAGGTATCATTCAGACTTAGTCTTTGTGATTGATAACAGTGTTTCAAATGTTATTCTTATATTTGCAGGAGTCTCCTGCTCTTTTTATTTTGCTATATTTACTCTTCATCACTCATTTTATGATACAATTTGTTCTTCCTTCTTAGTTTTATTCATTTCCATCTTAAATGGTTATATAATAATATCTTATTTGTGATCCAAAATCTCTCTCTTATATTTCAAGTATTTCTTTTATTTTATCTCCATCATATAGCTTTAATAAATTGATCAACTTGGTTCCAAATAAAAACCTTCAGTGAAAAAAATTCTTAATGTCTATCTTGAACATTTTAAAATAAATTTGTCATTGGAAATAAAAAGTAGAAAGGTTTTGGTTATTATGTACTTGTCCTTATTTTAGTTTGGAATTTATTACATCTAAAGGTGAAGAACACCCACCTACCTGTATCTATCAGTATAATGCTGTAACATGTATTCCCTAGACACCTTGACAAGTGTGTTATATGAGAAAAGTACAGAGAAAAGCAGAGAGCAATTCTCTCCAAAGAACCAGTATGATATGATATTGAAAGTTATCTGTACACTTAAGAGTAAGTTTTAGAATTTTCATTGAAAGGAAATGTCATAACCTATAGTCCATTTTTATCTGCTCTAATAAAAAAGGCAATGAATGTCACAACACTTTGATATCTCTTATAAATTTTAAACATGACAAAATTGCATACTATTATTCCCATAAAATTTCCATGAGGTAAGAAAACCAGAAATATCAATCTGAGCAACCACATAATATATTCTGGGACTTTTAAAATGTTATTTTATGTGATATTTTGCAAAATGTAATTTTCCTTTTCTTGTGGACATCTCTTTTGGATTTACCTATCCTCTGTCATTTTTTTTCCCCAAATTGTTTCATTAATAGCTTGCTTGGTATGGTGCTATATAAATAATTGTGATATTATTATTTTAGATTAACAATTATACTTTTCAAGTTCAGAAAGCAGACATCTATCCATATCTATTCATACAATGTTTCCTACATGAGGTATCTAGACACTTGGACAAGAGGCTATTTAATAAACATAATACAAAGAAGGAAGAAAAATACTTCCCTAAATCTCAGCATGTTTTATTAAAGGTTATCTATGAACTTAAGAATGAGTTTTAAAGGTTTTCTTGAATAGGAAGATTATAACCTATAGGTCAAATAGAAGAAAATGAGGGCTAAGAAAAGATAAATAGGATGAAAATAAGTGAAGAAAATAGCATTGTGCTTTTTGGAAGTTTGGGGCTGAGTTTCAGCATAAAATATTTTTTATTGCATTTTAAGTTAAACTATATAAATGAATTTTATTTATTAAAAAAA
>NW_023243627.1:0-1586 GCF_002007445.2 Ailuropoda melanoleuca
TGATTCTGAGCTGTTAGAGACCCTACGTTAGAGACCCCTCGACACCACCTCTGACCTACCGCAGACCCCCACGGGCCCCTGAGGACCTCCTCGCCCCCAGGTGTGAACTCTAAGGACCGGCAGGGGACTATGGTCCACCTGGCCTCCGGAGAATTGTCCTAGCCTGGGATTGTCAGACTTGGCTGAGGACAGAAGCTTGGGGTGAGGGTGTGGGTGTGGGAGGTGATCATGGTAGATATAAAGAATACAAGTTCCCAGGCCCCTTCCCAGTCCTACTCAATCAGACTCTCTGGGGTATGGCCTGGTGTTTGGGGGTGTAACATGTTCCCAGGGGATTCTGGTAAATGGCTAGGTTTGGGGACTTCTGCTCAGGACACAGCCTCCTGCCATTGGAGGGGCTTTAAGGGGTACCCGCAGCCCACCAGGGTCTGGTGCTTCTCATACCCTTGGGGAGCCCGCGGTCCACAGAGGGGCATGACTAGGCCCGGTCCCAGCTCCAGCGCACCTTGTGGCCTGGGCCGTCTGTGTGGGCTCTCTCCTTGCACTTCTTGTCACCACTCCTGGCGTCCACCCGGCCCGGCTGACCAAGTGCTGACTGCACGGCTCCCACCTGTGCCTCCGGGGAAGGAGTGAGCTCTGAATTTGCAGCCTGACCCTCCTTTTGGGCTTCTTGGGCAAGTGCTGTAACCTTTCTGACCTGCAAAAGGGCCTAACGTGACCTATGTCATTGACAGCTGGGCTGGCGAGGCAGTGAAGAGTTCGAACTTTGCAGCCCGGGCGCACAGATTTGAATCCCGGCTCCACAGGGGTTGACGCATGTGACTTCACCTCTCTGGGCCTTAGCACCCTCCTCTGTGAAAGGAGGGAGATGAATCCCAGCTTCCTGGAGGTCATGGTGAGGATTCGGTGTGAGGGTGCCCCGTGAAGCACGAGGCAGGGGCTCAGCTACAAGGAATGCTCTTTGAGAAAGGCAGGAAGGTGGTGTGACTCACATGTCCGGCCCGGTCCACCCCAGCTCTAGAGAGAGGCCAGAGAACAGGCCCAGAGTTTTGCCTCAGTATCCGAAGGGCAGCCCAGGGCGGGCGCAGCGGAGGGGAGAGGTGTTTGTTTGAACAGCCAGAGATGCTGAGAGGCCCCCAGTGTCTGTCCATTAGCCGGTTCCTGCTGAGTTGGAGGGAGGGGAGGCTGGGGAAGAGATGAGCCGCGCAGCTGGGCCATACTTTCTCTGCTGAAAAGCAGTTTCCAACTCGTTATCTTAATGTGTCCTCACAATAACCCTGGTAATGGTTAGCCCAGGGATTGGGCTTCCTGTTCCGGCGGGGCGATGAGAACCCAGAGAGGTCAGCTGGCTTGGCCAAGGCCGCGCGCAGCACAGGGAACGCAGAGGGTGACTGTGTCTGAAGGATGGACAGCCATGGGTCATCACTCCTGACTTATGTCTTGCTCACCTGCCGCCATGCTCTGGAACCACACGTCTGAGTTCGAGTCCTGGATCTGCCACTTCTTAAAGTGCCTTGTCTCCTGTAAGCCTGGGTTCTTCATCCGTCAGATGGGACAAATACCAGGACCTATCCCGCAGAGCTGTT
>NW_023243628.1:0-315 GCF_002007445.2 Ailuropoda melanoleuca
CCGACCTTAAACTAATGCATGGTTGGCGGTTTGGCTACCAGGTGTTCCATGATGTCTATTTCACACCAAAGGAGGAGGATGTGGTCCTGGAGGTGGTCCAGAGGTCAGTGGTCATTTGCAACTACTGACAAATGTCCAAAGTTCGTACTGCTCCCAGAACCAAAACAGAAGATGTGCATCAACCCTATTTCAACTACATTTTGCAGGACTGTCTTAGCAATGCTTACTCCTCCTGGAATCTTCTTTCACATTTGAAATGTGTTCTCATTCATCAACCCCTGGATCTTCAATTATATGGAACTGAAACAGGAGATG
>NW_023243628.1:501-695 GCF_002007445.2 Ailuropoda melanoleuca
CCCAACACAGTGACTGAGAACAGTTCCACCTCGACACAGAAGCAAACCCTTAAAACCCACTATGAATGTCACAGAAGCTGGCAACTACTGCATCAAATTTTGGTTTTCTGGGTTAACATGCTGAGGCCTTGTCACCAACCTCCAAACGTCTTCTCGCCTTGCCTTTTCATGGTGCTGTGGGGCTTGGTGCCCGA
>NW_023243628.1:856-1000 GCF_002007445.2 Ailuropoda melanoleuca
GCCCCGCCCTGCTGGTCGGGGTCAGAGCTGCGGCTATGAGGAGGAGGGCCTGCAAGCTGGAAGGTGAGTAGGCAGGAAGGCTCTGGCTCTGAGTGCTCGTGGGCATGAGTCAACACCAAATACTCTGGTAGGGTGCACGCAGTG
>NW_023243629.1:0-1586 GCF_002007445.2 Ailuropoda melanoleuca
TTTATTTATTTGACAGAGAGACAGCCAGCGAGAGAGGGAACACAAACAGGGGGAGTGGGAAAGGAAGAAGCAGTCTCCCAGGGGAGGAGCCTGATGTGGGCTCGATCCCAGAACGCCGGGATCATGCCCTGAGCCGAAGGCAGACACTTAACGACTGAGCCACCTAGGCGCCCCGAAATTATTTCATTTTTGAGGAGAAAATGGAGACAGTGAAACATTGAAGTTTGTTGCTAATTTGGCTAATTAATAGAGAAATTAATAGTAAGGTGAAAATTTTCCAGAGTCTAGAAATGTCTGGACTTCACTTTTATTATGTCTCAGTTTGAGTTCCTATTTGCTAGTTAGTTTTGCTGGTGCAAATTATATTTGTCAAGAATATAAGACAACTATGGGGTGCCTGGGTGCTTCAGTTGGTTAAGCATTTGACTCTTGTTTCGGCTCAGGTCATGATCTCAGGGTCCTGAGATCAAGCCCGGTGTCAGGATCTGTGCTTAGCAGGGAGACTGCTTCAGATTCTCTCCCCCTCCCTCTGCCTCCTCCTCTGCTCCTCCCCCTGCTCGTGCCGTCACTCATTCTCTCTCTCTCACGCTCTCAAATAAATAAATAAATAAAATCTTTTAAAAAAAAGACTATAAGACAACTATCAATACTTGAAATAAAAATTACTATCATATTATAATTAAAAACAGGAGAATTTATTTTTCTGTTTTCCTGTTGGGTCCTTTTTATACAGTATACTAGCAATTGTTTTATAAAACTCAACACTGGTGGTAGATATTGGACATCAATACACCTGGTAAAAATGCAGTGATTCCAAAATTGAAGAGTTAAAAACAACATCTTTCATCAATTCCAGGGTGCACATTTTAAGTGTTTATCATTTGTGCTTCCATAGCATTATTTTGATTTTGAAACTCTCTATGACACCTTCATGTTTAAATCAATCTGACTGAAATCTTTATTAATTAGGTTAAGTAAGAAAAATATACTATTTCATTTCTCCTGAAGGCTATTCTTAGTAGACACACCAAAAAGAAGTTTGGGGATAGAAATCTGATCATAACTGGTCAAATTATTTAGTAACCGAAAGAGCAGTTTATTTTCAAATCAATGCATTAGTGTGTTTAAAAAATTGTATTTAAAATTGGGGGGAAATTAGACCACAATTGTAGCAGTGAACTTGTGCAAAAATCTCATATGCATAGCTTTTCTTTTTTGTTTTTTTCCTTATTTTATTTACCAATCTACAGGTCAGTCCATCTGTGGCAGATTTATTACACAATGAAGAAGCAAGTGGCATTTTGCTTCTTTCAGGAATAACGTTCAAGTGCGATGATGAGTAACTATTTCTTTCATTCATTGATCCATTAGTTCATGCAAACTTAACTCCTAGCCCTTTGGGATCTGAACTGCTGCTGCTGTTAAGTTTATTCTCAAATTACTTCTTTAAAAGTCTATTCTAGGTAGTTTCTAATTAGACACCCCCAGATGGTATGAATCAAGCAGCTGTAATCCCAGCTGGGAGCAAGTGTGAAGAAAATGTTCATCTTTTTTTTTTTTTTTTTTCATTTCTTAGCTTTTTTTCC
>NW_023243630.1:0-1587 GCF_002007445.2 Ailuropoda melanoleuca
ATGATCTTCTCAATAGATAACAGAGAAAACATTTGACAAAGTATAGCATCCTTTCCTGATCAAAACTCTTCACAGTGTAGGGGTAGAGGGAACGTACCTCAATATCATAAAAGCCATATATGAAAAGCCCACAGCAAGTATCATTCTCAATGGGGAAAAACTGACAGCTTGTCCCCTAAGGTCAGGAACATGGCAGGGATGTCCACTTTCACCACTGTTGTTCAACATAGTACTAGAAGCCCTAGCCTCAACAATCAGATAACAAAAAGAAATAAAAAGCATCTGCATTAGCAAAGAAGAAGTCAAACTCTCACTCTTTGCAGATGACATGATACTGTATGTGGAAAACCCAGAAGACTCCACCCCAAAATTGCTAGAACTCATACAGGAATTCAGCAAAGTGCCAGGATATAAAATCAATGTACAGAAATCAGTTGCGTTTCTATACACTAACAATGAGTCAGAAGAAAGAGAATTTAAGGAGTTGATCCCATTTATATTGCACCAGAAACCATAAGATACCTAGGAATAAACCTACCCAAAGTGGCAAAGGATCTGTACTCAGAAAAGTATAGAACACTTATGGAGAGAACTTGAGGAAGACACAAAGAAATGGAAAAACATTTCATGCTCACGGATTGGAAGAACAAATATTGTTAAAATGTCTATGCTACCTAGAGCAATCTATACATTCAGTGGAATCGCTATCAAAATACCATCAGTTTTTTTCACAGAGCTTGAACAAGTAATCCTAAAATTTGTGCGGAACCAGAAAATGCCCTAAATAGCCAAAGGAATGTTGAAAAAAATAACCAAAGCTGGTGGCATCACAGTCCTGGACTTCAAGCTCTATTACAAAGGTGAAAACATCAAGACAGTATGGTACTGGCACAAAAAAGGACACACAGATCAATGGAACAGAATAGCGAACCCAGAAATGGACTCTCAACTCTGTGGTCAATTAATCTTTGACAAAGCAGGAAAGAACATCCAATGGAAAAAAGATAGTCTCTTCAACAAATGGTGTTGGGAAAATTGGAAAACCACATACAGAAGAATGAAACTGGACCATTTTCCTTACAGTGTACACACAAAGAGACCCAAAATGGATGAACGACCTCAGTGTGAGATAGGAATCCATCAAAATCCAAGAGGAGAACAGAAGCAGCAACCTCTGTGACCTCAGCCACTGCAACTTCTTGCTAGACACGTCTCCAAAGGCAAGGGAAACAAAGGCAACAATGAACTTTTGGGACTTAATCAAGATTAAAACTTTTGCACAGCAAAGGAAGCAGTTGACAAAACCAAAAGACAACCAACTGAATGGGAGGAGATACTTGCAAATGTCTTCCAGATAAAGGGCTAGTAGCCAAAATCTATAAAGAACTTATCAAACTTAACACACAAAGAACAAGTAATCTGATCAAGAAATGGGCAGCAGACAGGAACAGACATTTCTGCAAAGAGGACATCCAAATGGCCAACAGACACATGAAAAAGTGTTCCAAATCACTCGATATCAGGGAAATACAGATCAAAACCCACAGTGAGATACCACCTCACACCTGTCAGAATGGCTAAAATTAA
>NW_023243631.1:0-1587 GCF_002007445.2 Ailuropoda melanoleuca
CCTGCCCTGCCCTTCTCTCCCCTGCCCTGCCCTTCTCTCCCCTGCCCTTTCCCACCCTTCCCCACCCCTCCTCTGCTACTCCTCCCCCTCCCTCTTCCTCCCCTCCCCTGGGATGGGCTTCAGGAGGCCCAGATTTCACCGATTTCACTGGGACCAGGGTGGGGGGGAGGGGGTGTTGTTCCGTTCTGCTCCCCAGCTCTGTGTTCAGAGCCCCTGGACAGCCGCCCACGGAGCCCAGGGTCCTGGGTCTGCTCACTGACTTTCGGAGACGTGCCCTGCCCTGTACCCTAATCACAGGGGTATTGTACTCTGAGTTTTCGCAGCTTAGAGGTTATAGAAAATGCTAAGTGGGAGATAAGAGTCTCGCATAGGTGTTAGCGGTGTCCCATCTTGGGTGGGCTTGGTGTCCCATCTTGGGTGGGCTTGCTCGAGGCCCCGCAAACACGCAGGGGCCCTGTGTGCACAAGGACACACTGGAGGCGCATGGAGGCCAGTGAGGCGCACCGGGCGGAACGGCCATTTGCTTGAGAGAGGGCTGCAGGTAAGGATCGTCGTGACGGGATGAAGAGATGGCATTTTCCAAAAGCAGGTGTCGTTACTGTTTCATTACCATTTCGTGGCCATCACGTTACAGAAGTCTGACGTCGGCTCAGATGCCATCTGTCCAGCTGCGTCCACGGCCAGGCTGCCCCGTGCTCCTGGCGCAGCGGCTCGTCCATCGGACCAAACCCATGTCCGTTCACAGCAGAGTCTGGTGGAGGGACACCGTGTTGGGGGTCCTCCGTGTTTCCCTCACATCTCCCTTTGCTCCTTTGCTTGTCCCTTTGTCTTCTTCGTCGTGCCTGGATTGACGATGAGTTCCTGCAGACTGCCTTGGGGTGCCTGGTTCTGAAGGCTCCCGTGTGCATTCTTGGGGTAGCAAAGCTGACAAAGTTGATTATTGCGTCATCCTTACGAGACATGAAAACTTCCAAGTACAACTATTTCTTGAAAGTTACACAACCTAAACAGAAATAAATGAAATTTCTTAAATGGTAATAGTTGTTTGTTATCACGAAGACCAGAACACCAAGACAGTTCCGTGGAGGTATTTTTCACAATAAGCTGTGGTAATCCCTTTTATTCTGCTCTGTATTTTCTTTCTGGTTCTCTGCACGTCTGGGTTCCAGGAGGATAGAATGGTTTCGTGACAGGTAGCAAGCGAATGCATTCCCTCAACATTTGTTATTTCCATATCCTTTTACACTTAAGTATTTGAATAATTGGATTTGTGCATGAAATTTATAGCTTTTACCATATGGCCATGGATGCTAACACATTTTGCTCCTGCAACAAGACAATTTGTAAGCCATCTGATTGGGAGACTGGAGACAAATCCTGTGCACAGGATCTTCCGGTCAGTTCGTCTAGAATGCACGCTGACAGTTGGAAGTGAGTATTCAGGCTTGAAGGGTGAGCACATGCGGCACGCCTTATTTGGAGCATTGATGGTGGGGACTGCAGGTGCAGATGCCTCAGTGACCCGTGCGATCGGTGGTCCTGGGTCGCACACCTGTGCAGGGGTGCCGGGAGCGATCCTGCAGGGGG
>NW_023243632.1:0-1587 GCF_002007445.2 Ailuropoda melanoleuca
AGAACCATTGGGCTGCAAACCACACTTCCCCCACCCCCTCCCAACCACGCTTCTCCACCCCCACCCACCCCGTGGAGGGGAAGCCAATGAGCCATGTTTGGGGGGGCATATACTCCTTCCTTCTTGCTATATGTTCCGAATCACCCCAAACACTGTTCCAGCCTGCCTGACCCTGAGCAGAAGCCTCCAGAAAAAGAACAGGGTGGGGGAGAAATGGCTGACACCAAGTAAAAGCCGCTTTGGGTATGTGCCCCAGCAAGTTCAAATGCTGCCAGGCTGATTGGCCGGGAGGGAGGGGAGGGAGGTTAATATATTTTTGAATAAGAGTTTCCTGTTACCTGCAAACACTCAAAAACCAGAGGTTTTATTACGGTAGAACAATCATCTTAGAAAGAACAATAGTTGAGGCTGCTTTCTGGAAAATCACTTGCCGTGCCCATTTATTCCACCAGTATTTGAGTGCCTACTATGTGCCAACTACAATGCCTCGGGCAAAAAATAGAGCCCTCAGGCGAACATTAGGTTGTGCAGACGGGTCTGTACTTTTGCTTCCAACGTGAGCATCAGGGCGTAATGTTCAACCATCCTGGACTCTGAGTGACCTGGGTTCAAATTCTCGCCAAGTCCTTTAACTAAGCTGGGTGACCCTGAGCTAGTTATGTAACTGATCACTCTCTCTGCCTCAGTTTCTTGATCTGCAAAGTTGGAGGGCTTCTGAATACTCAGCCCAAAGCGGAAGTGGGAGCTACTATTAATTATTTAACGCATGCACTCCACCCCACCCCAGCTCTGCTCCGTGCCACTGCCCACCGCCGGGTGGTATTTCTGAGGCTGGCCAGGCCCTCTGCCGCTGAGCCCTGACCCTGGAAATCGGGTCAGACACGAGTCAAGGCGGCATAAGCGTGCTGTGTGTGGGGGTGGGGGGTGCTTTCTTTGAGCGCTGCTGCAAGCGTTTCGCCAGGGCCTCCGGATAGTCTGAAAACTCACTTCGGAGGAGAGGAAGGAGCGTGAAGTGGCTCTTTCGATCTGAGACACCCCCTCCTGGAGAAATCACCCCCTCCCCCCAGCCCAGCGCGGAGTGAAATCTTAGAAGCCGCCGCTGCTGGGTTTGAACGGAATGCCGGAGTCGGTGGAAGCCGGAGCTGGTCGGCCCGAAGGTCAGCGAGTTGTTTTGAGTTCTCGTACCCGGAAGGGGGGGCAGGGAGGAGAGGACGCCAGGGCCCGAGAGACCCCGCGTCAGAGCAGAAATTGTTTGTGCTCCGGAACAGGCAGCTCAGCGGAAGCCGCGACGGGGGCGGGTCACGTGCGGCGGTGGCGGCGCAGCTGGCGGGGGAGCCAGGCTGGGACAAGGGCCCGGCCGGACGGGGGTGGCGGTTTTCGCAGCCGAGGGTAGAACCGGCGTGCTCCGGGCGCTGAGAGCGAGCGGCGCCCCGAGTCCGGGGCGAGGCAGGCGCGCGAGTTACGGGGTGGGGTGGGGGGTGCTGGTGTGGGAGCCAGGGTGCTCGGAGCTCCGCGTGCTGCGGCACAGGCGGGACGAGGAACTGCTGGGGGGGGGGGGGGTGCGGAAGCGGGCCCCCGAGGCCGGAG
>NW_023243633.1:0-1587 GCF_002007445.2 Ailuropoda melanoleuca
CCCCTCAGGGGTTTGTTCTTTTAGAAAAGAAAAGAAGTCTCCACCAGTGAACACTGAAATAGACATCTGAGCATTGCCATCATTTCCTGTTTTTCTGTGAGGATTTCTGGCAGGTCAAACTTGTTCATCATTAACACTTCTGTTCAAAAATTATGAAAATTCAAGTCAATCACCAAGAAAGTGAGTTTATTTAAGTCTTGGGCAAGATGCTTGGCTGGGAATGGGAATATGATCTTTGAGAAGGTTAAAGAAAAAAAGAATTTACAATTAGTATTCAAAAACTGCTCAATTTGCTCATTTTTTAATATTAAGCAGACTATAAGTAGGAATCTCTAATAACTTTCTATCAAGAACAGTAAAGTGTCTGTGATTTTATCCTACTCATAAACTAATAAGCCTGTCACAATCTCATGCATGCTGAGAGAAAACATAAGACTTCTGAAATAAAGGGCGTTATGATGCATGGCCCAGCAAGCAGCATGAATGTGAGTGTATTTGTGTCATTTGCCCCATGCCCCGGTCCCCCAGGGGCAACACAGATCAGCCTAGGTAGATGTACCAGGTTGCATCACAGGAGAGCAGCCTTAAACTTAGAAACCCATTTTTTAAATAATGACTAATAAGCATATTAGCCCTTTACCCTGGAGGAAGACACTAGCTTTCAAGGGTGTAAGCAAAACTACTCTTTGCTCTGGAAGGAGACATCATTTCTCTTTCAAAGATTTTCACTATATAAACATCTTTGAAAAAAAATCCTGGACAAAAAGGGCATAGAGTGACAGGCTCATAAGACATGCAGAACTCTGTGACCCATGGAGAGTCATCTTCTAATCTTTCCTTGCAATTTCTGACATATGCTGTGCTCTATGTAATCAGATGATTCTAATGATCTGACAAGTCCACATCTATTTTTCCTGTGTGTTTCGGGTTCCCACCCTATCAGAGTCAGTGACTTGTTCAGAAGCATCTAAAAGTGCCCCTCATAATTTAAGTCTAGTTTAGTGGTGTGGTTGGTGGTCAGAGATGAATCCAAGCTAATGGACACATACGCGAATGGAACAAAGAACTTTGGCTTCAATCAGCTGAGCTAGAAACCATTTATTAGATTGAGCCAGGCACTGGGAGCAATCGTGAATTCCTCCATTGCCTGCCATGGTCTTCATACCCACTCAATCATTAATCCCATTGATACAACTCTTGGATCAGACTGTCCTCTCCAGCCCTACTCTTCTGCTGTAGTTCATGTCCTCTTCTTACCCTGCTAAACCTATTGTCCTATGTCTCCTCTCTCTCCTTGTTGGCTTCTTTGTCTCCAGTCTTGTCCAACTTGACTCCACCATTCACACAGTGGCCACTACAAATGTAAATCGAAATATGCCCCTTCTGTTCTGAAAAATCTGCAATACCTCAGAGCTACTGGATAAATGTCCATCTTCTTAGCATGGGACATATATCTTCCTGCAATTTGGTTCCTGATTGAAACTTTAGACACAACACCCTACCTTATGCGTCTAGCACTTTCATCTGCTAAAAGAGATAATAGTAGTATCTACCTCCTAGGTTGCTCTGAGAGTTATATGTGTTAAT
>NW_023243634.1:0-1588 GCF_002007445.2 Ailuropoda melanoleuca
AAAAAAAAAAATCCCTCAAAGACAAAGATAGTTCAAAAAGCATCTGTATTTGGCTCAGAGGAAACAAACAGCTCAGCTAATTTCAACTCAAAATAAACCCAAGAGACCAGTTTACCTTGCCCATAGCTACACACACATGCCGGAAAACTGAAGGTTGGCGATTATGTAGTGATTTTGTTTTGTGCCAAAGGGGATGAAAGGGCAGGGTTATCCATCCTGGCACCAGGATGGAATTACAGAAGATATCCCCCCACACAGCGCTTCAGACACAGAATGACTTGTATATAAAAGGACTTCACACGGCTCTCTCCCTGAGACAGAGGGGCCCTGGGCCTCGGCTGGCATGACAAGTCTGACGTCCCTTCCCGAAGCCACGGGTAGATCAGAAGCTAATTCTGAGCCTCCGACACATGGTGTCTCCATCACTGAAGCCGTTTCATGGCTCTTCTTTCCATGATGCTGTCTTTGCAGAGCTAAGAGAGGAGAAGGACATCTAAAACAGTTGTTTCCTATGTTCACCTTGAGCTGAAATTCATCTACAATCTTTAAAATGACCAATACTGAATTTGCAACTTTCGGGCATTTAGAAATATTCTTCAAATTAAGTGGACACATCATCAACAAAGATCGCATTATATTTGGTTTTGAAAACCATTTGGAGTTTTCTGTAAAAGCAGCTGCTTTTCTAAGAGAATAGGTGACGACTGCTACCAAAATCTTAAAAAGATCCGTATTTCATTTTCAAATAACTTTGAGAAGATCACTAGATGTGTCAGAAGTCTTAAATTGTTTTCTCAGTCCTCTTTTGTATTGCTATTTGGACGTCTTTATTGCTAATTGGGTTAGGAAGCCCCAAAACCCCTTTGGTTTTTGGTCACTTGAGGAGATTCACCTCACAGCAGAACACCTACTTATTTTATTTCCATTTTTGTGAGGGGGAAGACAGGAAAGGGTGGTGATCTTTAATATCTGAAGTGTGTGCTGTTGACCTTCAACTGGGTTCTGAGATTTTTAGTTCAAAACATTCAGTACCCAGATCACATATGGTGACAATTAAAATACTTTAAATGATGCTTTTCCTTCTTCAAGTGTTGGCCATCATATTCAAGCTGGGCATGGGAAGCAGAGAGCCTCTCTCCACTCAGAGGTCGGCTCACAAGGGCAGCTCCACGCCCTGCCGTTTTTGCCATTTGTCTTTTTAGGTGGTGCCCCAGTCAGCAGTCCTCTGCGGCTCATAAAACCCACCATAACCTTTTGGGCTGCTCTGGAAAAAACACATTGGGTAATAAGGGATAGAATACTTTCTGTCCCATGTTTCCAGTGTTATTTTCTGGCCCAAAGAAATCCCAAATCATAGGCATCTAGAAACGAGAGATGGCCCAATAAGAACAAGGATCTTACACAGTCTGTGGGACTGACTCCCCACCACCCACCGAGGGTTCAACTACCTGTTTCCTGCCGAGTGCTTCACGCACAGCTATACAGGCATCGGAACAAACAGCCATTTCGACCCGACTTGACTCAAGTGCTAGGGTGGGTCTTAAAATGAAAGTAAAAGTGCCTAGAATGATCCCTAGCACATAGTAAC
>NW_023243635.1:0-1588 GCF_002007445.2 Ailuropoda melanoleuca
GGGCCACAGAGAGCGGTCACATCTTCTCCAAGAGCAATCTGGCCTTTAAAAATCCCTTTTTCTTCTGTTATAGATGTACAACCGTGCTGGTAGATATGACTCTGAAAGAAGGGTGATTCTTAAAGGGAAATTCTTAACAAACTCAAATCAAGCTTAAAATATAAATAACAGATGTGCCTTTAAAAATAACTTTTCCCATCCTACAAGCCAGTTACTGCAGAAATCAGTTGTCACGTAAGATCTAAAAATTTAGGTATATATAAAAAGTTCACAACTGAATCAGGATGCTTCTTTTCCAGATCTTACTCTCTCTTGGAAATCAACTCCAGACATACCTAGAGTGACAATGTGCTTGCAAAACGCCAATGACATAAAGATTTTCAATGGATTTGACTAAATAAAAGTTCCAAAATGCTCACATTTAATATATGCTAACCCAGTCCCTGGCCAACATTTTATGCTGATCTGTAATTCTTACTCTGTTGTAAAAACGATGCAGTATTGTAATGACGATGGGGTAGGGGTACATGATTTTTGTAATCTCCTTTACGTAATGGAAATATTTCCTGTTCCAGCACCATATAAACACCTGAAAAAAGGACAAGGTCAGTTCGACAGATTGTGGAATTTAGATTGGCCACCTAAGCTATTTGAGGTCAGCGCTCATTGTAACCTTGAATGTCTGCACCTGCTGTGCAGTAAGTAGATGTCCTTGGACACCTTACAAAGCTCAGCATGTGCACAAGCTGGGGAGAAGAAACAGGCTGGCAAAATTACTCCCTTACCAACTCACTCAACCCCTTCTCCATCTCTCGTCCTAACGTTTGATATACACCGATAGCAAAGACTTAAGAGTCATCTCTCACTTTGTAGCTACGAAGGAAGAAGGGACCTCTGACACCCACAAGTGTGACTGGCACTTAAATATTGGGACAGCATGCTAGGCTCACAGAGTCTACTCTATATTCTATACTGTTGTTGATAATGTGAATTTGGGGCTATTCACCCCTGTTGGCCTTTCTCCATGTTAGATGCTGCCCTTCAGCTTCAATGCCCCCTCATAAAAACGTATGTAGTGACTGTGGCCTCTATTAAGATACCCTGCCATTGTCACAAATTCTAGAATGAAAGTAAGTCGTTTAAAAAACTTATCCCAGTGGAACATCTGGGTGGCTCAGTTGGTTAAGTGTCTGCCTTTGGCTCAGGTCATGATCCCTGGATCCCGGGATCAAGTCCCACATGCTTGCTCAGCAGGGAGCCTGCTTCTCCCTCTGCCTGCCGCTCCCCCTGCTTATGCTGTCTCTCTCTTTCTCTCTCTCTCTCTGACAAATAAATATATAAAAATTTTTAAATTAATTAATTAATTAAAAACTTATCCACCAGGCACCTGGGTGGCTCAGTCAGTTAAGTGTCTGACGCTTGATTTCATCTCAGGTCATGATCTCAGCATCTTGAGATTAAGCCCTATGTCAGGCTCCATGCTGGACGGGGAGCCTGCTTAAGATTCTATCTCTCTCCCTCTCCTTCTGCCCGACCCCTTGCTCTTTCAGAAGGAAGGAAGGAAGGAAGGAAGGAAGGAAGGAAGGAA
>NW_023243636.1:0-1130 GCF_002007445.2 Ailuropoda melanoleuca
CTGCCCTCCAGCCCCCCCTGCTCTCCCACAGTGCCCACACCCCACCCAGGGCTCTCCAGGACCCCTTTCCTCTTCTGCAGAAGAAGCTCTCAGACCTGGACCCTCTCCCAGGAATTGCAGATGTGTGGGATGAGGGTCCAGCGGCCCCCAGATCACAGTCCCCTCGCTGCTCCCTCAAAGNTCCTCTGCATTAGCCAAAGCTCACTAAAATACCCCGCTGCTCCTGGGCTCCGCCGATCTCGTCCCAGGAAGAGAGGACGCATCCGTAGCTAGAGGAGGCCAGAGGGGCGGTGGGGGGATCGCATGAAATGCCCTGTGAACCCTCCCTCTCCTCCTATCTAGTGTCACTGTCTGACTGCCGACTAGAATGGAGCCCTGGGGTGCTCCCGGGTGCTGTCTGCTGTGTGCGTGGGATCACAGCCAGCGCCCAGGGAAGCGTCCGCAGGTCTGNTGCAAGTCTGCACTTAGAAGGGCATCCATTCTTTATGCTTGATGAATGAAAGGGCCCCCACTAGCCCCATCCCAGAGAGCTGAGTGGGCCTGGGGCCCCCTGCTCATCCCCGGGCATGCCTGCTCTGGTCTCACCCAGGACACAGACCCCAGATGGAGTGTCAGATGTTCTTCTCCAAGGGGAAAAGAGCCCAGCTCAAGACCGTGGTGACGGTGAGGGCTGAGGCGGAGGCTTCTTCCTGGGGAGCGGGGACGATGATCCACGAGCACGACCACAGCCCCTGTAGGGGGCCTTTCCACAGGGCCAGGCACCCAGGTGTCCTTACCCGACAGGACCCCACCGAGTCCCTGTAATCACTCTGCCCCAGTCAGAGGAGCCAACTGACGCTCGGGGAAGTTGGGTGGCATTCCCCAGACTCCCAAGCAGGAGGTGGGCAAATGCCACTGGCCTGTGGAGGGGCAGGGTGCCCACCTTGTCAGCAGCTGGTCCAGCACCTCCTCGGTGGTAGCAAAATCTCTGTATGTGGTCAGGAACGTGGAGACGTAGCTGAGGTCTCCGTCTAGGAAGGCGGGCAGCAGGTGTTCTACTCGCTTCTTCAGCAGCTCCGACCGTTGGGGCCGCACCACGCAGGTCCCATTGCTCTTCCCAGTTGAGGCCTTTCTAGCCTGAGGTGGGACAG
>NW_023243637.1:0-1588 GCF_002007445.2 Ailuropoda melanoleuca
TTTCCTTCTCTGCATTGAATGCAATAGGAAATGAGTGAGCACACACCAGCAATTGAGTGTAAATGTTTAGACAGCCATAGCAAACCTAGAATAATGGATGTTTCAACTCTAAGAAAATACGTTGTCATTTAACTCAGGGATTAATGCCACCATCAGTCCCTAGAAGCAGCATCTTTTCTGAGTAGTGGTGAAAGAATGACACAGAGTCATTTAATATGAAATCTGACTCGTCTCATAGAAGTTATGAGGGCATTGGACTGGTCAAGGGTGCAGATGCTGCTGTTAAGGAAAGTGAAACTTATGTGTCTGTATGAATCTTAAAAGTGGGACTTTAGTCTCAGGAACATTATGGTTCAACTAAATTGTATCCCTTCATTTATTCATTAATTCATTGAACAAATATTGAGAATTTTCTATGGGCCAGATGCTGTGCTGGGTGTTATACAAGAAGATATAAACAGATAGGTTCTCTAATCTTGAGGAATTTAAACACAAACAGTGAGAAAGGCTGACATGGAGGTATGTTATAGTAAGTTATAGTGAAGGAAGCATTCAAGGCTGCTGTACAGATGTTTGAGCTGTGACTTGGAAATGATTAGAACATGACAGTCAGTCTAGGGTAAGAAGAAGGTTATGGGAAGTCATTGTAGAAAAAGAGAAAATTGTGTGCAATGGTATACAGGCACGAAGAAGCTGTGACCGGGCAATAGAAAGTAAAGAATGAGGAAATGAGAAATTTACATGAAACTCATGCATGTATTGTTTCTTTAGTTTCTATAATATGACGCCCAGAAAAATAAGTTTAGTGATAGAAGTCTTAAAATTATATTTGAAATTAGCAGATTGGCACATGGGATGTTCATCGAATGTATCGTACAAACTCTTCTGGGGCAGCAGGACTTGTGAACTATGGGATGGGTTGGTATAAGGCAATTTGAAGAGGTAGACCCTGTGGGGCTCTGGAGAGTATTTGCTTTGTCTGAGGCCACTCAGTGAAAATGAAAATTAAACTGTCTTTCCATCCCACACCACGCAGCATATTGGTGTCAGGATTTGGCCCATACGTGGCTTATGTTTTCATTCCTCTTTCGGCTTAATATTATTTTTAAAAAGGAGGAATATTCTGAAATTAATTCCTATTTTGTTTGAGGCTAAGAGCATTAGGCAGTTTCAAGGAGAACTTGGGGGGCCTATTTTGGACTCTGTGATCTAATTGGAGTCTAGAGATAAAAGTTGAGTGATCAAAAATCTTAGAACTATGTTGGATTCAGCAGATTGGCAAATGGTGTCATGGCTGCAACTGGGCTTTTCAGAATTTAAGTGAACATTCTTATCCTCTACTTGCTTTGACATCAGTTTAATAACCAGACTCTCATCATCAGAGTCACTTGGTAAAGCAACATCCGGCTTCTGTCGCAGATGTTTTAGCATTCCCCCCAGGTAATTTGCAGGATTTTATAATTCTGGGTGACTGTCCTGCTGATGCCCGTATGGAGAAGGGACCCAAATGCCAAAGGGGTCTAAATCCTTCAGTGCATTTGAGCAGTGTTAGGGAGAGATCAGATGGAAAACGTAAGAATGGACCTCC
>NW_023243638.1:0-1588 GCF_002007445.2 Ailuropoda melanoleuca
TAAAAAAAAAAAAAAAAAAAAAAAAAAAAAAAAAAAAGATTCATCTCTGGGGGATGGGGGGAGTGAAATGTGCTTCGTTACCTGTGCTAACTGTTCAGTTAGTATCATGAAAAATGTATATCCTTCAAAGTGCTTATTTTCAGAACGCCATGTTCATTTTCTTGCTCTTGTTTGAAATTTTGGTCACAGTTCTTCTTTTCATTCTAGTGGTTCACACTTTTGGATGAGTGCAATCAAGAAAAAAGGCATTCCCATATCTCGTCTTCTGTTTTGCTCTCTGTCATTTGACTAACAGATTTTAGGGTAAAGCATACATTAATATTTATAAAATGGGACCGTGCATTATTCATATCTGCAAGTACCTTTCTGGCAAGAAGCATTAATTTGTGTCACATTATCTCATTATGGTCGTGATAGACAGACGTAGTAGAAAGGGAGATAATAGAGTTTATTATTTAAGTTATTTATTTACCTAACATAGTTGAGGTATATTTATTCACGCAACGTGTCATAAATATTTATTGATATGTGGAAGTTTTGGTTAGTATAATGTTGAGGTTAAAAGAAAATCTGAGGTGGTATTAATATTTTACGAGTGGGAAGACTGGCATCCAAAGATGTTTCTTTCTTCCCCTACTGCCACACGGGCTTTCCAAGGAAAGTTTGGCACTAAAAGAGTCAGGTCACTCTTGTCCTCTAACCCATTCCTGTTCATTCCCTCTGTAGATACTTATTTTGTTCAGTTCCTATTTGCCAAGTCCTAAAGTCACAATGATAAAAAGAAAAGAGAAAAACTAGATCTTTACCTTTAAAGAACCCACTTTCTGGTGGAGGAGATTAGATGAGCAATTTCATGATACCGCCGTAAGTGAAATAGTTTTGATAGGTACACAATAGAAGTCCCACAGGGGGGAAAACGCTTACTTCAGTCCCTATGCAGTGGATGATACCTGGACAAAGCATTAATAACTGAATAGAAACTTTCAAAGCAAGTGAGGAGAAGCAGCTTTCTAGGCGGAAAGAACAGTCTGTGCACAGCCAGGGAGTCAGGAAACAGCCTGGGTCATTTAGGGAGCACGGGGACACGTAGTCCTTAAGTATTGTGAGCATTGTGGAGTAAGAGGGGACGAATGGAAGAGGTGAGGTTGAAGGAAGTGGGTTGGGATCACATCTAAACAGGCTTGGTCTTCCATGCCCAAGAGTTGGCTGGCCAGGTGTTGGACTTTATTTTGGAGACCTGGCTTCCCAACTCCATGTCCTTAAGAAGTTCAACAGGGCTATTCTTAGAACATCCCCACTGTGTTTTTATACTAACGCACCTCTGTAGGAGAACAGGTCACTCTGAACCTAGAGATGGCCGATCCCTGGGCTTAATCCCCACATGGCTTTTAGACTATCTAGGTGAAGAAAGGAAATGGGACACAATTAGGCACTTCTCCAAGATGTTTTTTTTTCCCCTTGACTAGGAGTATTTATTTTTAAGCAGCAGTACATTTGATAGCTGAAACCAATATTCTTTTTATTTATTTATTTGACAGAGAGACAGCCAGCGAGAGAGGGAACACAAGCAGGGGGAGTAGGAGAGGAA
>NW_023243639.1:0-1588 GCF_002007445.2 Ailuropoda melanoleuca
GGGGAGTGGGAGAGGAAGAAGCAGGCTCCCAGCGGAGGAGCCTGATGTGGGGCTTGATCCCAGAATGCCAGAATCACACCCTAAGCCGAAGGCAGATGCTTAATGACTGAGCCACCCAGGCACCCCGGTAAGCTTGAATTTCTTTAGAGGACATTTACATTTATTCTCTTTCATGGTCGCTAAGGCAGTGTTTCTCAGGCTTTAATGTATGTGGTAGACATAATAAAAGCCACCCAAGGATGTTTATATCTTAATTTCTAGAACCTGTGCATATGTTACCTTATATCCCAGAAGGGTGTCTTTGCAAATGGGGTTAAGTTAATGATATTAGATTTTGCAGGTAGACTCAATATAATCACACATGTTCTTATAAGAGGAGAGCAAGAGGGTCATAATAAGGGAAGGAGATGTAATGATGAAACGGAGAGGAGAGAAAGACAGAGAAGTTTGGATTGTACATTGCTAGCTTTGAAGATGACAGAGGGGCTACAACCCAAGAAATACAGGAAGCTTCTAGGAACCTGAAAAGGCAAGGAGACATTTTCTCCCCAGAGCTTCCAGAAGTAAGATGGCCTTGATATTAGAACTGCTGATCTTCAGTAAGATAATAAATTTTTGCTGTTTTCCACTAACTTTGTGGTTATAACACTTCGTTCTACTCAGTTTGTTATAGCATCAATAGGAAACTAAGGCAATGTACATGCAAATCATCTTGGGATTTGTTAAAAAACAGAATCTGACAGCAGACCTGGGAAAGGATGAGAGTCTGTATTTCAAACATGTTCCCATTGTCACTGAAATTCAAACCTCAAACACTGTGAAAGCAAAATATTTTTAGCACAACCTTTCATGCAGATGAGGTCCCTAACTTTGTGAAGAGGTCTCATTTAACTTCTCTCCTGCTATAAACTCAATGACTTGTCTCTGTCCCCTGAAAAGGCACTAAATTTATGGAGTTAGCAAATGTAAGAAAAGCCTTTACCTCATTTTCTGTCTACTTTGCTGGTTTCAGCTCCTGTCATTTATGGTCTTTATAACCTTCTTGTTATCTCAGCTATGCATTCATAAAAATATTTGTTGCATTTTATGCAGGATTTCTAGTTATTTTTGTAGCAAAAAGAATATTTAATCTGCTATACTCCTAGTCTATATTAGGCATTTACTCATATTTGCAAATTTGAAAATTGTCCACTCCTCAGTGTATGTCTGTTTGCTTTTAGGTGATTCTTGCTGCTATAACCAATTAATTGCTAATTAAAACGTTTATGTCCTACATAACAGTTAAGAGTAGTTTTGGGGAGTAAAAGTCAATATCAAGGAAATCAAGTGGTTAATACAATTAATACATATATGGATTGCTTTAGATGTTTGGACTAATGAAAGAAAGTCAGTGGGTAAATAGGGAAATCTACATTTTCTGTTAAGTCTCAATCACTGACTTAAGCTCTGTAGAGCCATGAGCCATAAAATTCATATATATATTAACTAGTACATTTGATATTCACTACTTTATAGAATAAGGATTATCTTGATCTTAGACAAGAGAAAACTCAGACTCAGAAAGCAAAAAAAAAAAAAAAAAAAAAAA
>NW_023243640.1:0-599 GCF_002007445.2 Ailuropoda melanoleuca
TATGGTACAATCAGAAGGAACTTAATTGAATTTAAATTTTAATAAAAGAAAAAGAAAAAGAAAAAGAAAAAGAAAAAGAAAAAAAGAAAAAGAAAGGAACCTCATCTGTAAAAGCCTGGCTTCAGAAAAACAATGACTTCTTCCCTTTGGATGGTCTGAAGTTTGCTGGTTTTGATGCAGTTAATGGAGGAAGTCCGAGTTTCTCCTGTTTTAACTGCCAGCGATCGATTGTGCAGCTCCATGACAGCCAGCAGGGGCCTTTTTTTCCCTACTTGATCAATAGAAAGACTTTGACCACAATCATATTGCAAATTGATGTTGACTGCCAAATGCAAACTGTCGAGTTTACCAAAGTCGAAGACCAGGAATGACACTATCCACCCAGTGAATCACGAGCATGCCTTCCCGAACAAGAGAAAAATAGTCCAGCGAAGGGTATGAACACTNCGAGCATGCCTTCCCGAACAAGAGAAAAATAGTCCAGCGAAGGGTATGAACACTACCAACTCCCAAAGAAGAGGTTAATTTTATCCACCAGAGAACTGGAGAGGAGAATTCATGGGTATTTCTCCTCAAGACTGTTCTTGTTCTACAGACAA
>NW_023243641.1:0-1588 GCF_002007445.2 Ailuropoda melanoleuca
ATAACGCCGGGATCACGCCCTGAGCTGAAGGCAGACGCTTAACCGCTGTGCCACCCAGGCGCCCCTAGAAGAATCATTTTTATTCTTCATACCTTTTACTTAAGTTATGCTTTTATTCATTGCTTTAGTTATTTTTTGAGATTTATCAATTTAACAACAGGATATTTTGTTCCTCAACTCATTTTGTATTTATAGAATTCTTTTTTTTTTTTTAAGATTGTATTTTTTTATTTATTTGACACAGACAGAGAGACAGAGAGTGCACAAGCAGGGGGAGTGGGAGAGAGAGAAGCAGGCTCCATGCTAAGCAGAGAGCCCTATTTATAGAATTCTTAGAGAGAAATTTCCTTTTAACTGGTTTCATTTTTAACCAAAGATATTTGCACACCAGATTGACTCACTGACTTAAAATATGGGTGTGGTATAAAAGCTTCATGAATATACTCATGCATTTTTTTTAAGACTTTATTTATTTGACAGAGAGAGAGAGAGCACAAGCAGGGGGAGCAGCGGAGGGAGACGGAGAAGCAGGCTTCCCACTGAGCAGGGAGCCTGATGCGGGGCTCGATCCCAGCACCCTGGGATCATGATCTGAGCTAAAGGCAGACACTTAACTGACTGAGCCATCCAGGCGCCCCTATACTCATGCATTTTTATTTTAGCTCTTGTTTAACAGTGGAGAAATGGGACCTGGAAAAACATAAATACTTAGCATATTGATACATGGTAAGGTAACCAGGTTTGATTTCCACCTTCTGCTATTACCTTTAGCAATACTACCTTTACAAGACAGGATTAAAAAAAAACAAGGAAAGAAAATTCTTCTTCTCTGGTAGTAATTTCTGAGAATATGAAAGTTTTCATGAGTTTCTGACAAACATATCCATAGCAACATGTTTTATTCTATGCCAGACATGCATTTTATAGGAATTACTTCATTCGATCCTCAAAACACCCATGAGGTAGGTACTGTTATTATCCCCACTTTACAGATGGGGAAAGTGGAAGGTTAAGAAAAGAACCGCTGTCCCATTAATAAGTGGAGTCCTGGCAATCTGACTCCATAGACCTTATTTTTAATCCCTATGCTATCCTGCCTCCTTCTTTTTTGTTATTTCATTCAAAACAATTTTCTATACTCTCAGCCCCACGTAAGAATGAGGAAAAGACATTTATCTAAAACTACTTTTCTTCCCTAGAATATAAGCTCCAAGATAGCAGGAGCTTTGCTTATATACAATGCTGTCTCCAACTTCTAACCCTGTGCCTCGTTCAGCATATGCATTCAATAAATATGTCTTGAATGAACAGCTGAGGAGAAAGTTCTAGCTTTCCTAAAAGAATATTATCAGAGTGATGAGTACAGGACCAATTAGTTTCAGAATTCCCATGGTCTTGGGCACCTGGTTGGCTCAGTCAGTTAAGCATCTGCCTTTGGCTCAGGTTGTGATCTCAGGGTCCTGGGAACGTGCCCCACATTGGGCTCTCTGCTCAGCGGCGAATCTGCTTCTCCCTCTCCCTCTGTGATCTCTCTTGCTTTCACTCCCAAATAAATAATCTTTAAAAAAAAAAAAAAAAAAAATTCCCA
>NW_023243642.1:0-1588 GCF_002007445.2 Ailuropoda melanoleuca
TTGCCTTAATGCTACACATAAGGCATCTCTTATTTGTTTGTTTGTTTTTACCAAAAATTCTTCCAGACATCTATGTTGTTCTAATTGCTATGTCTTTTTTTCTTATGACCTGTCACTTGTTATTTCTGTCAGACTTTTTTCCCTACAATTATTACAACAGATATGTACTAAATGCAAGGACTATTGTTTAGAAAGTAAAATGACTGTGTCTCTCTGGGCAAGGAGAGAGGGACAGAAAGAAGGATATGGAGAAGCTATTTTTAGTTTGACACACCTTGATGAAACAGCTTTAAACACAGTATATGATTGAAGAATAAGTACAGCTCCTCAAGATATAAAATGTTCCCCATCTTATCTCACCTACCACATGCATCAAGGAATCTAGAATGAGGACAGGCAAAGAGGAAAAGTGATCAGCACCTCTAAAGGGACATTTGTTCAGGAGTGATATTTCAGAATCTGTCAGCCTGATTCAAACTTACAGGGTGACTGCTGATACATTTTGACAGGGAAGAGAATTTACCTTGATTAAAAGGATTCCTTTATGTAGGGAGGTTTGGGGGAGCAGTACAGAGAGGGAAAGACAAATATCTAGGACTTCCACATAGTGGAATCCTGGGCTTATACCCTATCTGACTTCACCAAATACAGAGCATTTCTTTCAACTCCAACCATATTCTAGGACTAGACAAAAATCACTTCAAGTACTAAACTCCATGCTGAGAAGCCAATTTCTCATAACAAGAGTTAATAATGAGTCTTCTTGAAATCCCTTTTCCAATCAAAGGACAGGGATTGTCAGAACAGATATCACTGTATTAAGGTCAGACTAAAAGCCTGGTCATGACTTGTATGCTATGGATAAAACCACTAATAAAAGCAGTTCTAAGATATTTCTCTGAAAGGTTTCAGAAAGAACACTAATTAACTCAGGCAGAGAATCTTCCAAAGTTGTATTCCTTCTGTTGAAGAATATCCTGTATTGGCATTTTTGTGAATCATTCTTGACATTTTGCCAGTTCTGCTGTCAACTTTTAAGGGATACAGAAATAGTCGGTGGATTTTTAAAAGCAAAATATCTAAACCAAAGTCTGATTACAAAACTACTGGCTAGTTTAAAAACAAAACAAGATACAGAAATGATCATTTAAAAACTTCTAGGAAAGCCTCTTGAGATGGAATTGCTTCATCTAGTATAGTAGGGCCAACTTAGATGAAATTAGAGTGTTCCTTAGGTTGTAGGACTAAAAGTATTTTAAGTTATTGAGTGGTGTGTGTGCATGAATGAGCAGACACTCGTGCACATATATATATGTTCTGTCAATAAATGTTGATTCAACACCTACTGTATGTCAGCTACTACTAATCAGCTCTTAAGAGAGCTACTATTACTGTCTTATAAAATACTAGTGATTGTTCTAAAAAGTATTTCTAAATGTTTATTTTATGCTTTTAGTAATTGAACTTTTTTTTAATAGACTATTTTTATAGCAGTTTTAGGTTCACAGCAAAATTGAGCATAAGGTACAGATTTCCTATATACTCTCTAGCCAGACACATGCATAGCCTCCCCATTATCAACCCCCCC
>NW_023243643.1:0-1588 GCF_002007445.2 Ailuropoda melanoleuca
TTTTTTTTTTTTTTTTTTAGATTCTATTTATTTATTTGACAGAGAGAGAAAGAGCACACACAAGCAAGAGGAATGGGAGAGGGAGAAGTAGGCTCCCTGCTGAGCAGGGAGCCCGATGCAGTTCTCTATCCCAGAACTCTGGGATCATGACCTGAGCTGAAGGCTAGACGCTTAACTGAATGAGCCACCCAGGTGCCCCAACAATTCTTGATCCTTTGCTCTTCCACATGAATTTAGAGTTGACAGTAAAAGCCTCATGGAAATCGTTATTATGTAGTCAAAGCCAGGGAAATTAATACTATTTCCATATCATTAAGAATGATTCTAAGGACATGAAAGAATTCCTCAAATTCAAAGACCTTTAGAACTCGAGGGAAGATACTTTTATATGTAGTAATTAAGAGCTAAGGTGTATTAGTTTGCTAGGGCTGCCCAGAGTACCACAGACTGAGTGCCTTAAACAATAGAAATTTATTCCCTCATAGTTCTGGAGGCTAGAAGTCCAAAATCAAAGTCATCACTCTGGCTTCATTCCCTCTCTCCTTGATTTGCTGATACCCATCTTCCCTCTGTGCCCCTCTGTATGTCTGTTTCCTAATCTCCTCTTCTTATAAAAAGGTCAATCATATTGTATTAAGGTCCACTCATACAATCTCATTTTACTTAAAGGTCCTCCTTTCAAATGCAACCAAATTGAGTTACTGGGAGTTAGGACTTCATCATGAATTTTGGGGGACACAATTCAGTGGTAATGGTTTTATACAGTAATGAGGACTATATAAGAAAATTTGTGTCTTTTTACATATTTGTAAGTTTAATTAGATTTGTGAGCACAGTTTAAGCACATGAAAAAGCTTCATTTGTTAAGTCAGACAATTACAATACTTACAAGGAAAATGCAACATATTACATTAATAAGTGTGGTTTCAAATGTTGAAGAGTAAAAATTTGGAGTGGAACTAAATTTTACCCAAAGTCCTCTTAAGAGTGATTGTGAAATTTTGCTAGACTTATGAATAGCTTAAGATTTTTAACTGAACTTACAAGCTTAAGGAAAAAAGGTAGTTTTTTTGTTTTATAACTTTAATAAACAGAAGATTAGCTTTTAAAATCTAAACAGATCTCTGAATGGTATTTTGTACATTTCCCCAAATGAACCTCAAAGTCACCAAAAAACTTCCATTTAACAAGACCAACTTGCAAATAACAGAAAAACCCTGCTTCAATTTTAATTGTTATTATATTGATTTTACAGATTCATTTGGGGAGAATTGTTATCCTAACTATATTGAGTTTTCTCATCCATGCACATAGGAAACATTACAATTTATTTAAGTCTACTTTTTTTTTTACTTTAAATAAAGTTTGTATAATTTTATTCCATAAAGGTCTTTCACATCTTCTGTTAGATTTATTCCTGAGTATCTGCTATATATACTTAAAGATGTTCCTTGTGAATCTTGGGGCACCTGGGTTGCTCAGACACTTAAGTGTCTGACTTCGAGGTCATGATCCCAGGATCCTAGGATAGAGCCCGGCATTGCAAGCTGTCTGCTTCTCCCTCCCCCCTCCGCACCCCCTCCCCCTC
>NW_023243644.1:0-1589 GCF_002007445.2 Ailuropoda melanoleuca
AAAAAAAAAAAGTGTGTGTTTCTTATCTATTATTGAATAGGGTGTGTTGTTTTGCCATCTTACCTTACCAGGGTAAACAAAGGATAATATCAAGTTATATTCAGGAAATCTGATTTTCTCGGTGTCAAGGCAACTCCCTGGGAGAAGAAGCATGGACCCTTTCAGGCCTTCATGGCAATACTTATTTAAAAGCCTCCCTAATGTTTTTTTTTAAAAATAACATATCATCTGCAGATACCAAATACACTAACTGAATTAAAGGAGCCATAACAGTATCTTGGTGCTAGAACAATTCATTCTAGCCAATAAATTAAAGATTTTGAGCCCAATGCTCCAGGACAATAAGCATCTGATGTTTTATAAGGAATTTCCAATAAACACTTGCGAGTTTTCACAAAATAGTATTTCACACACACACAAAGATAGTTGTTCAATTATTTGAAATTGCAACTATAATTGCAGTCAGAGGGCCCCCTAAACCATTTATTTCCAAACCCTTGTGTGCCCACCATAAAATTCAGGTGGGCAATGTTTTTTCATTTACAGTGAATGTTGCAGTCACTGACCTGTAAATAAGAGTAAGAATAAAAAATTTTTTCCTGTGCTTACAGTGACATAAAAGAACACATTTTTAAAAGCATTTCCCTCACACTTTCGACTTCTAATACTAGTATCTGCCCCAAAAAGATGACATTTTGTCTTTCTTTACTTTAAATTGTTTGCCATCACAATCTCAATCAAAAGCAAATTTACACCGGAGACAGATGCAAAGCATAGCTTTTCTATAGTATTTTCAAGGACAATGAGTCATTGGTCTGTTAGCCAAAGTCTACACAGTTATATTCACAAAGCAACAGGAACTTGGAGTCTCTGGATAGCCAGAGTTCCTTTCAACATAGCAGGACCATTCATAAATTTATCAAGCCATAGAAAGACTTTTAGTGCCGATTTTGCCCCCAATTTTGCCCCCTTGCTCGATCCTCTTGGTTGTCACTACCTGAGGGAAAGCGGGAGAGCTTTCTCATAAAACATGTAGCATCGGCAAAGCCATCCAGCAGAGTATCTTGCCCTTTTACAAATCTCAGACCCCTTTGAGAATCCAAGAAAAAGTTATGAATCATTTCTCCAGAAATAAATATACATGAGGATAGTCACAAACGTGTGTGGCTTTAGGCATTCCCACATTTCCAAAGTTCAGTCATGGAGACCCAGGTTTTAAAATCCTTGCCCATGGCTTTTGAAAGGGGTTCAGTTGCCCAGGGAGGTTACTGTTGTTAGTTCTGTGCTAAACATATTTGCACCGTGGCTTAAGATGGTGACCAGCGGACAGAAAACATTTGACTGTAGGGGCGCCTGGGTGGCACAGTCAGTTAGGCATCAGCCTTTGGCTCAGGTCATGATCTCAGGGTCCTGGGATGGAGCCCGGAGCCTGAGCCCAGCATGGGCTCCCTGCTCAGCAGGGAGTCTGCTTCTCTCTCTGCCTCTCTCCTCCTCCCCACCCCCCACCCTGCTCGTGCTCTCTGCCTCTCAAATATAGGAAGAAGGAAGGAAGGAAGGAAGGAAGGAAGGAAGGAGGGAGGGAGGGAGGG
>NW_023243645.1:0-1589 GCF_002007445.2 Ailuropoda melanoleuca
AACCGCTGTGCCACCCAGGCGCCCCTACCCATTGTATCTTAATTGGGGAATGGAAAGGATTTGAATGTCTTAAACCCATTCAGGTGATTCTGGTTCACAATAAAGGTTGAAAATCACTGATATAACTTGGAGCCATTTAAATAACTTTGACTTTTGAATAATTCTGAGGTTGTGAGCAGGAGAGTGACATGAGCTGACTTAGTTTTCAAGGTTCCACTTACAGCGCTGTGTGGAAAATAGGAGAGGTCAAGGCTAGAAGAAAGGAGAAGAGTGAGGAGACTACTGTTATAATTCAAATGAGACATGATGGTGGATGGACCAGAGTGCTTATAGTGGAAGTAGTGAGAAGTGATTGAATTTGAATATATTTTGAAAGTAATGCTGACAAAATTTTCTACAAGACAGAATGTCGGGTATAAAAAAGAGGAGTTAAAAATGAGCCCAACGTCTTTGGCCTAAGTAGTTGGAAGAATGAAGTTGGCTTTTATTAAGGTTGAGAAAACTATGGGAAGAGCAGATTTGAGGAGCCAAATGAGAATTTGCCTTTGGCATGATAGTTAATATGAAATGTTTATTAATTATCCAAGAAAGATGCCAAGAAAGCTGCTTTCTATATATGAGTTGAGTGTTTAGCAGAAAGTTCTAGCTGGAGATTGGAGATTACTAGCATAGAGTCTGTATTTAAAGTCATAAGACTTGATGACTAAGGATGTGTATCTATCTAGGGAAGAAAGATATGTAAAGACTAATCCCTGGGACAATTTAGTGTTTAGAGGAGGGAGAGTTAAAAAGGGTATAACAGGGTCAGGGAAGGCTCTGCCAGGGAAGCAGGGGCAAAACCAAGAGTGCTTGTATAGAAGCCAAATGAAAAAGTGTTTCAAGGAGGTTCAAATGATCAACTCTGTCAAATGATGCTCCTAGATCAAGTATGGTGTAGACTGAGAATTAATGATTTATTTGTCAATCAGCAGTCACTGGTGACATTGACAAAAGCGGATCTCGTAGAGAGAAAGGAGAAGGAATTAGAATTAGATTGGAAAGAAAAAAGAAAGAGAAGAGAGGCAGTGGAGATTACAGAACTAGGTACTTTTTATTTACTTATTTTTTATTTTAATTTTTTTATTCAAGTATAATTAACATACAATATTTTATTAGTTTCAGGTGTACAATACAATTATGTGACAACTTTATACATACTCAGTGTTCCTCATGACAAGGGTATTCTTAATCCCCTTTATCTGTTTCACCCATCCCCTACCCACCTTACCTCTGGCAACCACCCATTTGTTCTCTATATTTAAGAGTCTTTTTGTTGTTGTTGTTTCTCTTTGTTTCTTCATTCATTTGTTTTGTTAGACTGGGCACTTTTTAAAGGTGCTTTGTTGAAAGGAAATGCTGGGTAATAGTGGGGAGGGTTCTAGAGTGGGATGTGAGGTTTGGGGAAAATTTGTTAAGAAAAAAGATATTTATAATGTCTGTATACTAATGGGATGATACAGTAAAGAGTGGAAAATCATGGTGCAGGAGAGACAGGAGAACTGCTGGAGATCTGTCCTTGAGTGGGTGATAAGTAATGAGATCTAGTGCAC
>NW_023243646.1:0-1589 GCF_002007445.2 Ailuropoda melanoleuca
TGACAGAGATAGAGACAGCCAGAGAGAGAGGGAACACAAGCAGGGGGAGTGGGAGAAGAAGAAGCAGGCTCCCAGGAGAGGAGACTGATGTGGGGCTCGATCCCAGGACTCCGGGATCACGCCCTGAGCCGAAGACAGACACTATGACTGAGCCACCCAGGTGCCCCCAAAACAAGATTTAAAAGAAATTAAACGTGTTTTGTCATGGTCCTCCACTTTGCTCCTTTCCGTGATGTTTCTGTGTCTTACTAACAAGTCTGATTTCCCCCCCACATTTTCATCTCCTAGTTTAACTCTTTTCAGTTTGATCTCTGCCTTTGAAATAATGCCAGGTTCTTGAGGTCATTCCACCTTAGAGACCTATAAATCCCCCTGATTTTTTTCAAATGTTCTATTCATTAGAACTCTTATGTCTCTACATTATTAGAGGACATAATTTGGTGTGAAAGCTAAAGGGCCTGCTGATGGTCTGTCAGCATTATGCACAAAATCACCACCTACTCTCAGGTTATGGTGGCTGGAGCAAGCTGGCCATCTGAGATGTAAATTTCCCAGGGAGGAACAGAGAGGAATTTGTGCTTCTTGTATTAGGCTGGCTTCTAGAGAGGATGAAGGTTGGAACTGGGTCAAACATGCCTTGCCTATTTTTCACATGTTTACCAATTGTGTAAGTCACTATTCTCTCCCTGAGTAAAGTAAGTAAAAGTACAAAGGCCAGAAATTATGTTAAATGAGTTATGTCTAAGTGGAAAGAGATTTGTTTTCTCTGAGTCAACTAATAAGCGATTCATCTTTCAACATTATTTACGTATGTGGCTGTTGGTGCTGGCTGTCAGCTGGGTTGTTTGTCTACAAAGGTCTAGGCTGAGCTTTTTCACCCACTGATCTAAGTTACAAAAGCAGAAGAGTGGGGGGTAGAGAGAGAGAAAGAGAGAGAAAGACCATGAGCAAGCCAGCTCCAACGTGCAAGGACTTTTTAAGCCTCTGATTATGTCACATTTGCAAATATACTGTGGACAAGTCACACACCCAAGCCAGTCAATGTGACAGGAAACAATAAAATGATCTATCAATCCACCATAGCAGGGATATCTCAGTGATAAATATTAACTACTCCCATTATCAAGTTCCCAGGGAGGATTTAAAGTAACTGAAAAAAGTTTTAAATGACTTTGACTTGATGATTTAAGTTCAAAGAAATCAAACTCCAAAATTCTTAGAGACAAAGTCAAATGCTCTTGCTTTTGTGCATTAAAATCTAGGAGAACAGGGGTGTCTGGGTGGCTTAGTCTGTTAAGTGTCCAACTCTTGGTTTGACTCAGGTCATGATCTCAGGGTCATGGGATTGAGCCCCGTGTTGGACTCCAAGCTCAGCAGGGAGTCTGCTTGAGATCTTTCTCCCCCTCCCCACTTTCTCTCTCTCTTTCTAAGATAAAGAAATAAATCTTTAAAATCAGAGGAAAATATTCTTCTTTCACTTCTTTTTCCATTCAGTTTCAATCAGAATCATCTCTGTCTGGAGAACATAGGCAACAACTTCTATGACATCGGCCAGAGCAAACTTTTTCACAACACATCTCCAAAGGCAA
>NW_023243647.1:0-6002 GCF_002007445.2 Ailuropoda melanoleuca
CATATGCTTGTTAGCCATTTGTATGTCTTCTTTGGAGAAATGTCTGTTTATGTCTTCTGCCCATTTCTTTATTGGATTATTTGTTCTTTGGATGTTGAGTTTGATAAGTTCTTTGTAGATTTTGGATACTAGCCCTTTACCTAATAAGACATTTTCAAATATCTTCTCCCATTTTGTAGGTTGCCTTTTAATTTTGTTGACTGTTTCCTTTGCTGTGCAAAAGCTTTTTATCTTGATGAAGTCCCAATAGTTCACTTTTCCTTTTGTTTCTCTTGTCATTGGAGATGTGTCTAGCAAGAAGTTGCTGTAGCCAAGGTCAAAGAGGTTGCTGTCTGTGTTCTCTAGAATTTTGATGGATTCTTGTCTCACATATGGTTTTTATCCTTTTTCTTGTTTATGTGACGTATCATTGCTGATTGTTTTGTGAATATTAAACCATCCTTGCATCCTGGGACTAAATACCACTGGATTGTGGTGTATTATTTTTTAAAATGTATTGTTGGGTTCGGTTTGCTAATATTTTTTGAGGATTTTTGCATCTATATTCATGAGAGAGATTGGCCTGGAGTTCTCCTTTTTGTGGTATCTTTATTTGGTTTTGGTGTCTGGCTGCATAGAAGGATTTTGGAAGTTTTCTTCCTCTTCTATTTTTTGAAATAGAGAAGAATAGATACTAGCAGATATTAATAGATATTAATAGAATAGATATAAATTTTTGGTAGAATTTGTGAAGCTGCCTGGTCCTGGACTTTTTTTGGGTGGGTAATTTTTTGATTACTGATTCAGCTTCATTGCTGGTAATGTGCAAATTTTCTATTCCTTCCTGCTTTAGTTTTGGTGTGTTATATGCTTTTAACAATTTATCCATTTCTTCTAAATTGTCCAATTCATTGTCATATGGGTTTTCATAATATTCTGCTACAATCCTTTGTATTTCTGTGGTGTTACTTGCTATTTCTCCTCTTCATTAGTGTTTTTATTTATTTGGGTCCTTTCTCTCTCCCTCTCTTTTTGATGAATCTGGCTAGAGATTTATCAATTTTGTTGATCTTTTCAAAGAATCAACTCCTATTTTCATTGATCTGTTCTCTTTTTTTTTCAGTTTCTATATTATTTGTCTCTGCTCTAATCTTTATTACTTCCTTTCTTTTGCTGGGTTTGGGTTTTGTTTGTTGTTCTTTTTCTAGGTAATTTAGGTGTCAAGTTAGGTTGTTTATTTGAGATTTTCCTTACTTCTTGATGTAGGTCTGTATTGCTATAAACTTTCCTCTTAAAACCACTTTTGCTGCCTCCCAAAGATTTTGGACTGCTGTGTTTTCATTTTCATTTGTTTCCATATAATTTGTGATTTCTTCTCTGATTTCTTGGTTGTCCCATTCCTTATTAGCATGTAATTTAACCTCCATGTATATGTGTCTTTCCAGATTTTTTCTTGTGGTTTATTTCTAGCTTTATGCTGTTTTGGTCAGAAAATATGCGTGCTATGACTGATTTTTTTAGATTTGTTGAAACTTGTTTTGTGGCCTAATATGTGATCTATTCTGGAGAATGTTCTGTGTGCAGTTGAAAAGAATGTGTATTCTGCTGTTTTAGGATGGGATGTTCTGAACATGTCTGTTAAATCCATCTGGTCCAATATGCCACCCAGAACTACTGTTTCTCTTGTTGATACTCTGTTGGGATGATCTCTCCATCGATGTAACTGGGGCGTTAAAGTCCCCTACTATCATTGTATGAGGATGAAATGTCTTTGATTGTGCACTGTATTCTTAAGAAAACATTTTATGTTTAGTATTTTAATTTTTTAAATAGTTTGAAAATCTTTCTCTTTAAAAGAAAATCATTTCTAAAATTTAAAAGATGTTGCCTTCTACTACATGTCTTTTAATTATTTTTCTTCTGTATAATATTTAGTTGAAAAAGTTCTTCATTATTGCTTTAGCAGAGCATAGGAAACAATTATGTCTAAAATGAAAACAACAAATACCAAGGGTATAATAGGATCTATTTAGGAGAACATCTTCTCTTTACAGGAAGGACTATGTAAAGGAGACATTGTGAGCATCATTTATTTTGTCTTCGCCTATCTTTTTGTCACCAGGAATATGTTGGATCTAACATATTTGCCACCTACTTGACCACAATATTTTTCCCTAGATGTAGCAATGATTTTGTATCATTTATACTATTTTTTCTATTTTTGAATTGCAGTGTAAAATATAAAATAATTTTCTTTGGCTTTCTACTCACTGAGACCTAATAAATATGCTTGCCATTCCATTGTCTCTGTCACTGATGGAATGTTGATTTTAATTCCAGAAGTGACAGTGTCTGTTTAACTGATTTGTATTTGAATATCTGTTCCTAACAAATCTAAAGTCTAATCTTTGATTATATCTCATTGGCATTCTAATAATTCCCATTGAAAGCATTCTATAGGTTTGTTAGCCTTCAAATTCCCAAAGTACATTCTCCATCGCATCACAAATTGGCTATGTATTTCAATGTGTAAGAGGCTGCTGTGTGAGAAGAGATATTTAAGAACACAGGTAGGAATAATCAGTAATTGTTTCTTCCATTAAGAGGTGATGTCTGCTATGTGAGAGTAGTTTTGGGTTGCTAGAGAAGTAAATGTTTTTATCTTTATATTCATGAAGAATAGAAAGAAGGAATAAATGGAGACATATTACAATTCTTCGGGTGTGGCATTTACTGTCATGGAATGCAATGGTCAGAATTATAGTAGAAATTGACTAATATATGAGGTCTGAATTCAGTGATACAGCAACACCTTTTATCTGTTCTCAATAGTATATCTTTAGTTCTTCTCAATATTTAAAATTACTTTATTGGGGATATGCAAAGCCTTTGTTAAAATACCAACTGTCCTGGGGATGTTAATGCTTGGTGTTATATTTATATGCCACATATTAACTGAGAGAAGTGATGGATGTCAGATAGTAATGAATCCCATCTGTTAAAGAATTAATAGAAGAACAGAAGTTTATGATGGGAAAAATAAACACAAGATACAGTGGAAGAGCCTGCAGCTTTTAACCTTAGAGGTACTTAAAGTTTTCTTTTCTTTTCTTTTCTTTTTTTAAGGGTGCCTGATGCAGGGCTCAATCCCAGGACTCTGGGATTATGAACTGAGTGGAAGGCAGATACTTAACTGACTGAGCCACCCAGGCACATACCCCCCCCTTGATGTCTTAAAGACAGCATCAATGTTTGAAAGACTATGAAATAACCACTGTGTAATAATGTACAGGATGCACACTACTTAGGAGTTAAGTAGAGCGGGATTTCTGACTCATTGTGCTAACAGCAGGTTTATGCACAGAAGGAATGATAAATATTGAAGCCAATGAATACTTAAGTAAAAAAAAGGAAGGAAGGAAGGAAAGAAAAGGGAAGAAAAAAGAAAGGAAGAAAAATGATTTGGATGGTGCCATTTGTAAATTTTTGTGCTTTAGTTTTGCTTGNTTGTGTGTGTGTGCGCGCACGTGCACGCATATATCTGCTTGGTGATGTAAAGTAGCTCTTTCATAATTTCCAATTGAGGATATACATGGAAATCTCTGTTACTAATTAGTCTATTTAGGTTTAGACATAAAAGGCATGTAGTTTTGTTTTTAATAGATGTGCTATTATAAAAATTTCCTTTGGTTTCTTGATTTGGAATTTTATTGCGTTTCTCTTCCTTCTTACCCTCTTTCATTCTGTCTCATCTTACATTTAGTTCATGGATCCTTCTTGTCCTCCTCTCCACACTCCATATTCCACAGTGCTATTTAAAAATGAGGGTACCATGTAACTAAAGCATGTGAAGCATTGTTTTTTGTTTTTAAAGATTTATTTATTTATTTGAGAGAGAGAGAGAGAGAGAAATAGCATGAGGGGGAGGGGCAGAGGAAGATAGGGAGGGAGAAGCTCAAGAAGACTCCGCTGAGTGCAGAGTCTTAATCTCAAGACCTGGAGATCATGACTGGAACAGAAACCAAGAATCAGATGCTTAACTCACTGTGCTACTGAGGTGCCCCGTGAAATATTGTTTCAAATCACTGATATTTTGCTCTAGTTCAAATGTCTTCAAGCTTTTTAAATTTTTCATTTCAGTAATAAACCATTTTGAACATGCACAAGCAATATCTATATTTTATTTTTATATTTTACATTCAATTACACCATGATTCTGTGTAAAGTATAAAACTTTCAAAATTTAGTTTCATAGAATGGGATATAATAATATATGTATAGAAATTCTATTATTATTTTCATGCCACTAAATTATCAAGTGTGTTGACTGTCCACATTCTCAATTTAGAGGCCACCATACAGATAAGCCTCAGATCTTAATTTCTCCAGAATAACCAGGACTTTTTTTTTTTTTTTACTTTGACCACACGGATGGGTTGATATTCTATGGAGGAAAAGTAAATATTTCAAATAAGCAGGCTTTTAAAAAAAAAACTTTTTAAGTCAGCATTCCTGAGGTATAATTTACATAGAGTAAATGTAACAATTTCTGTATAGTTTAGTAAATTTTGGTGAAAGAACAGACACTTGCAACCATTATAGTCAAGGTATGGAATGTTTCTGTCACCTTAAAAAATTCTGCCCTTCCTCTTTGCTATCAATCCCCACCTTAACTCCCATTCAAATAAAAACCTGAAGAACTTGATAACTGAGATTAAGGTTTTTTCTCAGAGACATTTCCTTTGCCTCATGAAAATCATAAACAAGTCAGGGCAGGGGCATTGCAGAGTCCCAGGTGAGAGAACAGTTAGAAGCACAGAACTGAAGAAGGAGAAGAGTGTGGCTTCAAACCAGGGTGTTGGCAGATAGAAATGTAGAAGAATAATGGGCAGAAAAGAGTTCTTTGGTTGTGGGGAAGTGATGGTATGATAGATGTGGCACATACTCCTTTTAGTTTGAAAAGAACTATGATCTAGATGCTAGAGACGGAAGTAAACTTTCTACTCCCTGATGTACTGCAGGCACAGGAGATGGAAAATGACAACAGCACAGTGGTGAAAGAATTCATCCTTCTTGGTCTGACCCAGTCTCGAGATATTCAGCTCCTGGTCTCTGTTCTAATTTTAATTTTCTATCTCATCATCCTCCCCAGAAATTTCCTCATCATCCTCACCATCAGATCAGACCCTGGCCTCACAGCCCCCCTCTACTTCTTTCGGGGCAACTTGGCCTTCCTGGATTCATCCTATTCCTTCATTGTAGCTCCTAGGATGCTGGTGGACTTTCTGAGAAGAAGGTAATCTCCTACAGGGGTTGCATCACTCAGCTCTTTCTCTTGCACTTCCTTGGAGGAGGGGAAGGATTACTCCTTGTTGTGATGGCCTTTGACCGCTACATTGCCATCTGTCAGCCTCTACACTCTTCAACTGTCATGAACCCTAGAGCCTGCCATGCCTTGCTGTTGGCTCTGTGGCTTGGAGGCTTTTATCCACTCCATTATCCAGGTGGCCCTCATCCTCCGCTTTCCCTTCCGTGGCCCAAACCTACTGGATAACTTCTTCTGTGATGTGCCACAGGTCATCCAGCTGGCCTGCACAGACACTTTTGTGGTGGAGCTTCTGATGGTCTTCAAAAGTGGCCTGCTCACCCTCCTGTGCTTCCTGGGGCTTTTGTCTTCCTACATGGTCATTCTCTGCCATGTATGTGGATCTGCTTCTGAAGGGAAAAGCAAAGCACTGTCCACATGCACCACTTATGTCATTATTATACTTCTCATGTTTGGACCTGCAATCTTCATTTACACTTGCCCCTTCAGGGCCTTGCCAGCTGACAAGTAGTTTCCTTTTTCCATACTGTGATCTTTCCATTAATGAATCCTGTGATTTATACCCTTTGCAACCAGGAAGTGAAAACTTCCATGAGGAGGTTATTGAGTCAGCATGTGGTCTGCTTAATAGATTTTATAATATGAAGTAAAGAAGAGGAAATTCTTGCTGTAAATCATAACATTCATTTAACAAGTA
>NW_023243648.1:0-1589 GCF_002007445.2 Ailuropoda melanoleuca
CAATTTGGCTTTTTTTTTTTTTTTTAAAGATTTTATTTATTTGAGAGAGGGAGAGAGACTGTGCATGAGTGGAGGGAGGGGCAGAGGGAGAAGCGGACTCCCTGCTGAGCAGGGAGCCCTATGCCAGGATTGATCCCAGGACCCTGAGATCATGACTTAAGCCGAAGGCAGATGCCTAACTGATGAGCCACCCAGGCACCCCCAATTTGACATTTTCTATTAAAAATACGTTCTTTATCACCACTGCACCTGCTCATCATATTCTCCAAAGAGAATAGGTAAGCAGCTCAAGGAAAATATCTGTATAGAGTAAGGATTTTCATTTATATTTCTCCAGGAGTATGTTAAATCTAAAAGTAGAGAACTTCTGTGTTAGGCAAATAAAACATACTGACATTTTTATCTGCCCAAAGGAACTGTATTTACTCATTAAGACATCACAAGAACACCTGATACCAAACATCTACAAAATATTTTCACGAACTTTAAAAATGTACACAATATTAGCAAAGTAAAAAACTGTTAACAAAAACTGTCTTATTTCCTGATTCTTTGGAATCCTTTTAGGACTGTTAGGAAGGAAGATATGCAGATCAAAGCACATGGAGAGAAAGTTTCAGAACATGACCCAAATGATGCAAATTCATGGATCTTCTAGATCAGAGTTCTCAAACCTGAGGGTTCATTAAAATCACCTGAAAGATATGTTAAAACACAGACTACTGGACCTCACTGCCCAAGTTTCTGGTTCAGTAGACCTGGGGCAGAGCCAAGAATCTCCATTACTAAAAAGTTCCCTGGCAATGCATATGCTGCTGGTACAAGGACCATACTTTAAAAGAAACACTGTTCTAGATAAAATTCAGATATTCATGGCACCGGAAAAGCTACTAATTATGAAAGCTGGTAAGGAAACAAAACTACATTTGCAACTGCAAAGTAACAACAAAAATCCACCACAAACAACAAAAAACACCCAGAAAAAAATAAAACACAGTGACAGTCAGTACTCTCCCAAACAAGAAAACTGAGCCAACTCAAATTGAGCTCCTCATGGTCTGTGCAAGTTATCAATTTACCCTTCACTGACTGCTCTGCTCAATGAGACAATACACACATGCAGCAGCCAGCCAGGAGATGAAACTAAAGCTCAGAAAAAGCCAAGGGTTCACCATCAAGCATGAGAATAATTTTCCACATCCAGTGGGAGGTTATTAAATTTGTAAACACAGCCCATGCATCCCTCAACTGCTTCAGAATGAAGAAACAAGTACGTTTTGGTGATGTCTGTCAAATTACACTTGAGTAGGTGTAAATAAATCTAGTCCCGCTGAAATAAAATGGAGAAGTATGCAAGCAACAGCAGGTTTTTTTTTTTGGTTTTGTTTGTTTTTTAATCAGGGGGAGATGTGCTGTGTTGGTCACCTCTCTTTTACAACATCTACATCTAAAATCAGTAAAACCATAAATGAAGGACATGAGTAAGAGGTGTTATCAAATCCTTAATCAGGGGTGCCTGGGTGGCTCAGTCGTTAAGCGTCTGCCTTCGGCTCGGGGCGTGATCCCAGGGGGCTGGGATCGAGCGCCAC
>NW_023243649.1:0-1589 GCF_002007445.2 Ailuropoda melanoleuca
TTTTTTTTTTTTAAAGGTACAGAACTACTCAATCTTAAAGTAATGCTCTCCATTGTCAAAACTCTCACAACTATAGTTATTTCTATTAAGTAATGTAAGCCTTGGAAACATGGTAACTCCATTCCCGACTATACTAATGAAACACTGCTCCTCTTTGTTCAATAGGACTTGAAAGAAAGAATAAAGGTAATGATTTGTAAAAGGAACATCAAGGATCCTCAATGTGGAAGGTAGCCCGGAAGATGGCCCCCAGTGATCCCCAACTCCTGGTGTTCTCACTATATAATCCTCTTCCCCGTGAGCGTGGGCTGGATTTAAAGACTTACTGCCAAGAATAAAACAGGGCAGTGGTCTATCAATCACTTCCACGACTAGGTTTAGGAAATGACAGACGTGTCAGACGAAGGTGCCGTCTCTTTCTTTTCACAAGAGTCGGCTTCCCGAGAGACCCACGTGGTAATGATTGAGGTGAGAAGCGAATCCTCTCCCAAAATGAGCCCTGAGAAGACTGCAGCTCCCGCCCACCCCATGACAACAACTCTGTCCTGAGTAAAAGCACCCAGCTAACCCAGATTCCTGATGCACAGGAAAGGTGAGATAATAAACATCTGTTGTTTTAAGCCACGAACTTTGCGGTCATCTTGTTATGAAGCAAGAGATAACTAGTACACTCCATTTTTTCAATCTATAGGTTCACTGCGCGAAGTTACAGCACTACTGCCATTATCGGATGGTCACTTAATCTGGCAGCAAGAAAAAACCAAAAACGGAACCTGGCTCTTGCTCCTCATCCCAAATATGTGACAGTCCTACAACAAACATGTAATAATTGCTCATGTGACTTCAGTGGTCCGTACTTTTTAATAGAAGCAGCTTGCTTTAAGCCACCACTGGCTACCACTCTTTTAAATGTTCGCCCTCAAATATTCTGCGTGGCCGGTTCCTTGTCAACATTCAGGTTTCAACTAAAATATCCTGCTCGGAGGCCTCTGCCGGCTGGCCATTCTGCAGGAGACACCGGCTGGCCATTCTGCAGGAGGCACCAGCCGCCCCCGCCCCCGCCCCCACCTATCCCGCATTTCCCTCCTGCGGTCGGCCGCTGTTTAGTCAGGAGTGCGTGTACTGTCTCTACCCGCCCTAGAACACTCCCCACCAGACCTGGTCACCACCACTGTGCCTCCTTTTGTCTGAAACACAATAAGGACTCAGTAAGTAACATTTGTGGGCTAAAAAGGAATGGAAAGCGAAAACTCGGGTCCCGAAAAATGATTTGACCAGGTGCACAGGCCGCGGAGTCCCACCAGGCAAACAAGCCCCTTCTCCAAAGCCGGAGAACTACAGACACGAGCTACAGGAATGGGTACAGAAGTTGGTCCTGACACGCAAAACCCTGCGCGGAGCACGGGCGGACGGGGGGCGCGAGCTGACCGACCAGAGACAGGGGCGGAGGGCGGCCCTGAGATACTTTACCCGAGTCTCCCCCCGGCACCGAGGGGGGCAGCGTGAGGGTGAACACGGCGGCCACGGCGGCGAACACCGCCACGCCGCCGCGGAGGCCCCCGGAGCGCCGCGGCCCCACCCGGGCTGCC
>NW_023243650.1:0-1589 GCF_002007445.2 Ailuropoda melanoleuca
TGAAAATTTAAAGTTCTAACAAATTCAAGAGAAGATGGATTGATTCTTCATAGCCATGGTAAATGCCAGGAGTACCAGTTTTAAATCCATTCAACTGATAAGGAAAACTCAACCCAGCAGGCACTCTTACAAGCCAAACAATCAGGGACAGATTCACTCCAATAAACACGCTCCTGAGTGACAACCAATGAACGACGTCACTCAAGTAACCATGCTTCTATAGATGTTAACCCATTTCCACCTCTTAAAATCCTCCAATCCCTGAACTCCACCCTCCCCAAAATCACTATGTAAGATTAACAATCTTCTTTGTTCAAGGAGATTGTGCCTGATGAGATATTCTAGATAGTGGGTAATAGTCTCATCATCCTTTGAACCCAAATGAAGAAATAAACCAAAACAAAGAAAGGCATAGGGTATGGAAAACATACCCAACACAAGAGAGAAGTGAAGGAATATCAGTGAATGGACATTCCAGGATTCCTTGATGCAAAGTGCACCAAAAGTAGAAGGCAACCAATTCAGATTGAAGCTATGTGACAGAGCCAGGCATGTTGAAGGCTGTCATCCCCATGCTCTCTACCATAGTGCCATCTTTTTCATCCAACGCAACTACTAGAAGATGTGCTCTACCTAAGCAAGAAGGTAAATGAAGAATAAAGAAGAGTTACAATACTGGGGGGACACCTGGGTGGCTCAGTCGGTTGAGTGTCTGCCTTTGACTCAGGTCATGACCCCAGGGTCCTGGGATCGAGTCCCCGAGTCAAGTTCCTTGCTCAGCAGGGAGTCTGCTTCTCCCTCTCCCTCTGCCTCTGTCTCTCCCTCTGCTCATGCTCACTCTCTCTCAAATAAATAAATAAAATTTAAAAAAAAAGTTACAATACTGGGAATCAAACTGAAAAGGAGAGAACGGTCTAAAGATAACAAAGAGAAATCTTCCTAGGAAAAGAGCTATGAAGTAGGCCCAGATAGGAGGACAATGAAGGTCTCCAGAAGTGAAGTTGCCAAGAAAATTTTTTAAAAGGAAGGAAAACTGAAGCTGACAGATTACTGTGACTGACCTTGTGGAAAACTGCATTGAGAGGCTAGTATTTCAGACATTATCAGCAAGTAAAATTTGCACAGGCATAATAATGTAAATACAACATTAACTATCTCATTTAACCAAATATTATAATATAACTAAATTAGGAAGCTAGAGGGGGAACAGCAGCGGTGATGGCGGTTTAAGAACGGTACAGTTTTCTCTACCATAATAGAGACTCAGTATATAACGAGAAAGGACAGCATTGCACATACATTATTTTGAAACACGGAGATACATAAATGCCAGAAGAAACAGCTTAAGGGGCTGAAAGTGGTTACCTTCAGGGAGGAAACTAGAGAGCATGGAGATTCACTATATTTTGTTATAATTCCTTTTACTATTTGACTTTTAAAACTTATCTATTTTAAACTATATGTCTATTGATAAAATACAAAAACAGCAACTGATGACTTTCTTATCTTAAATGGATTGCTCATCATTCAAAAATATATAATAAAATATTTTCAACTGAAAGGAATAAAAAAAAATCCTAGGGAAAAAC
>NW_023243651.1:0-1590 GCF_002007445.2 Ailuropoda melanoleuca
AAAAAAAAAAAAATCCAGGGCCTTGCTTCTCAAGGCAGCTTTTGTGGTTGCATTCCTTTATTTGATGTGGTTCCCTCCTTCTCCTGTGCCAAACGGTGCAGTGTGGAAAAATGATGAGGTTGCAGAAAAGGGCAAGGGAGGGGCCAGGAGGAGATAGGGAGTGAACTGTTTAGTAACAAGAGAAAGAAAACAGAGCTTAGGGATCAAAGACAAAAATACCTGTTTCTCAAAGCAGGAAAAAGAAAAGAAATGCGGGATTCCTTTCCGGGTGCTTGGGTCCAGACTGAGCCTGTTGTCAGTTGGCGCCTTTCAGGCCAACCCAGAGCAGGAGACCAGGAGGCCACAAGCTGCCCATAGGTGAGAAGAGCAGCAGCTTGAGAAAGTCCGAGCTGAGTGCCGAGGGTTACCAAGAACAGCAGGGTTAGCCAGGGAGGGCCCCAGGGAAGAGGGGTGGAGAACAAAGGCGGCCTTCCATCATCAGATTATGGGACTGAACACGTTTTAACACCAGCCAATCTTGGAGGCAAGTCCTAAGACAAGCATCGGAATCCAAATGAGGAAAAAGGTTTCCACGCAAGAACAGGATTTTATTTATTTACAATCTTCAGGCTGGGCAGCTTTTCTAATTGTATGGTATGTGACTACCCAAAGTGACATTTTCTGAGTTTTAAAATTATCTCTTTTTGCACTGTGAAAAGAGCATATATGATTCATCTTAATATTTCTGAGGATCAGTCACCAACTAACAGCTAGTATTTTGGGTGGGAGGAAGGCTTTTGTAGGCAGCTTTTTCACCTAGCATAGAAGTAGAAAGCACCAGAATATGCCTCAAGCTTCATTTGAGATGATATAAATAGCTCTCTTGCACAGCTCCAATCCAGTATCATAATGAGAACTCCCACAGTCCACGAGGTGCCTCGAGGTGCCTAATGCCCACCTCACCCTTGCTTGCGATTGCCCTGCTGGTCGATTATAGTTTGTAAGTGGTTTGACCAAAGGGGCTGCTTTTCATTTTTGCTGACCTACTCCAGGTCTCTTTGCCTCTCTTTCTTCCTGGATACATCCCTATCCTCAGCATCCCTAGAATTGTCAGATGATCCTATGATCTTAGATCAGGAGCCAGCAAACTTTAGCCCGCTTTGTTTGGCTCGTGAGCTAAGAGTATGTTTCACATTTCTTAAATGGCTAGAAAAACACTAAAAGAGTAATATTTTGTGACTTGTAAAAATTGTTTGAAATCCACGTTTTAGCCTCCATAAATAATTTCATTGGAACCCGGTGCGTCACCCGTTTACGTATTGTCTGTGGCTGCTTTCATGCCACAGCGTCAAGAGCTGAGCAGTTGCGACAGAGACATTGTGGCCACAGAACTGACACCATTTACTGCCTGGCCCCTTACGAAGTTTGCTGACCCCTGTCCTGGGCCCTTTCACAATGACTGTTTCAGAAAAGATGTATACATTTACTGACTTTCAATGTCCATTTTGGAAATTTGACTCCCATAAGTTTCCCTACATTCATTTGACTTTAATACCACAAATATTTATTGAGCGCCTCCTATGAACTTGGCATTATTCCTGTTTCTGTTGT
>NW_023243652.1:0-219 GCF_002007445.2 Ailuropoda melanoleuca
TAGACAGAACACCCTGGCAAAAACTAAGCAAAGAATCAAAGGCTTTGAATGCCATACTCGACGAATTGGACTTCATAGATATATATATAGAACACTACACCCCAGACCAAAGAATACTCATTCTATTCTAATGCCCATGGAACATTCTCAAGAATAGATCATGTCCTGGGACACAAAACAGGTCTCAACCGATACCAAAAGATTGAAATTATCCCCTGC
>NW_023243652.1:640-897 GCF_002007445.2 Ailuropoda melanoleuca
AGAGAATCCATAAAATTGGTAGACCACTGGCAAGACTTATCCAAAAGCAAAGAGAAAAGACCGAAATTATTAAAATTATGACTGAAAAGGGAGAGGTCATTACCAACAATATTGAAATTGGAAGGATTATTAGAAATTTTTATCAACAGCTATATGATAAGAAACTAAGCAATCTGGAAGAGATGGAGGCCTTCCTGGAAACCTATAATCTACCAAGACTGAAACAGGAAGAAATAGATTTCTTAAACAGCCCAATT
>NW_023243652.1:1036-1408 GCF_002007445.2 Ailuropoda melanoleuca
ATAGAAACAGAAGGAAAGCTACCAAACTCATTCTATGAGGCCAATATTACCTTGATTCCCAAACCAGGCAAAGACCCCCTCAAAAAGGAGAATTACCGATATGGACGCCAAAATCCTCAACAAGTTCCTTGCTAATAGAATCCAACAGTACATTAAAAGGATTATCCATCATGACCAAGTGGGATTCATACCTGGGATGCAAGCGTGGTTCAACATTCGCAAATCAATCAGTGTGATACATCATGTCAACAAGAAAAGAACCAGGAACCATATGATCCTCTCAATTGATGCTGAAAAAGCATTGACAAAATACAGCATCCTTTCCTGATTAAAACCCTTCAGAGTGTGGGAATAGAGGGTACATTTCTCAAT
>NW_023243653.1:0-1590 GCF_002007445.2 Ailuropoda melanoleuca
AAAAAAACAAAGGACAAAGATAGGGATGGGTAATGAGTTAAAGAATCAGGAGATGACAAGAAAAAAATCATTCCTGTGCAATGCATCACCAAAGGAATGTGAGGCTAAAAAAAATTACCATTTTGTTCCTGAAGTTCTTCTGAAAAAGAAAATGGAGAAAAGTTTGTAAATGTAAAGGGAAATAAATATGGAAAAGTAAGGTGAGTTGAAAATTGCCAACACAATGTAAATTGGTAGGATGAATATAATGAGAAAAAAGCAAGCAGAAAACACACAGAAACTGAAAAATTGGCAAAAGAGCACGTGCTTATCTTCAGAAAGGGAGGAAAATGAGTGAATTTTCTCAAATGAGTATGTGGTATGCAAATGTTGAAGAAGTGTCAGAAAAACCACCTTGAATATTATCCTACACACACTTCCTTATAGATGGCTTTAGGTATTTAGGGAATTCAAGGTTTGGACCAAAACATGTATTTGATAAAATAATTTTACAAAATATTTTTTGGCTAGTGGTGTTTTAAAATTATTTTTTAAATTTTGCCAATTTTTTTTACAAGGATATGATGAAACAAGGTGTCCTTAAGTGAAAACACAACTTGTATAAGTAATAATTAATCTGTAAATCTCGGGAAATTCTTTTCTGTAGATGTTAAAATCGTTGAGAAAATGAGTGGATATAATGTACGGACACAGATCTTTCTGTAAGTCTGATGGCTTCTAATTCTTTGAGTTTAAGAAATGTGCTATAACTTAATTGTCAATATATGGAACTTTTAAAACTAGCTTTGGTAAACACTGAGATTATTAGTGTTTAACTCAGAAGAAATTCAAAGAATTGAGTGATGTTGCTCTAACCCATTTTTTCCCATTTTGCTAACATAATATGAGGATGCAATTGCTAAGCACCTGTGTCTCTTGTAAGCAAAGAAGAAAATAAGAGGATTAAAATTGATGCTGAAATTGACTTGGGGGAAATAAAATATGTGTTAATGGTAGTATAGGAATTCTATAAATATCCTGAGTGTTATAGAAATGCACCTTCATGTATTTTTAAATTGAGCATGGTGTTTATAAAATACAACAGTGAATGTTGGGAAAGGCACTCTCATGTGCATAATCCTTCAACCTCCACTCTGTTTTTGGTGTTAATCCATCTTCCTGACTCTTTGTCCATCTTTCTTGCATTGTTTAGAGCCTCACTCCACCTATTAGTCCTCATTTCTATCTCCCAAGTTTTAGGTATTCTTCAATTATATACCTTCTGGTCTAATTTTCCTCACATGAAAGATGAGGTTGTTATCACCTCTATCCATTGTTGGAAAGAAAATCTAATTATTTCTACACTAAATAATTTGAAAGGAAGGAGAATAAAGCATTACATGATGTGAATTAAGTTTAAAAGTAATGACCTAACCCTACATTAGGGTGACACTTATACATCTGCCAGACAAAAGTACTACCATTTACACACACACTATTAATAAATTGACCTGACAGAAGTAATTAACCTACATAAAGGACATGAAAAGATGCAGAAGTAATAATGACGGAAGTGGAAATATAAAATAAGACTGCAAACTTCAGTTGGAA
>NW_023243654.1:0-1590 GCF_002007445.2 Ailuropoda melanoleuca
AAAGAAAATTAAAAAAAAAGAAAATAGAAGTTCTTGTCTTGGATGTTTCGTGTCTCAATTTCATTTTTGTGCCTGTTTTTGGTCTTTGAAGATCAGATATTCACTGTTGGCATTCTGTTCCTTTTCTTCGTAGCACTTTCAACATTTACATGATAATTTAATTGACGTGAAGCTGCCATCGCCCACTCCTGTATGGCCTGGGATAATGTCTGATACGCAGTCAGGGCCAAATAAATATTTATTCAACAAATGGTGAGTGTGTGAGCAAATGCATGCTTAACAATCAGAGCTCATCTCCTTGCCACCATTTGGCCCTTTGATGGAACCCTAAATAGTGCTCGTGCTTGAAATGTACTTGGGATTCTTTTGGATGAAGCTTTTGTGAGCCTTTTTATTCTAAACAGCTGTCATTGAGGGAAGGACAGTTTACAGGGAAAGTTTTTTTTTTCTTGAGAAAGAATAGAGACCTTTGCCATGACAGGCAAGTTTTACAACGTGAGAGGCTGTTTCCTCCCTGCCCTTTGGACTTTCTGGCTGTAAAATAGTAACTGAACTCTGGTGATCCGTTCTAGAAAAACCAAATGAATGTGAAACACTCCTCTTTATTATTTCTGTATTCCATTCAGCTTGAAAGGAAAGTATATTGTTTATTTTTAGGCTTTAGATAAAAATATGTACACATGTGGACAAGCTTTACAATTATGTTATTAAATTCCTCTTTGTTTTGCCTATTTGATTTTTCCAGACTGAGAGTGGTGTCGTAATAGCTCATATTACTCTTGGGTTTCCACCAGCATTTCCCTGAATTTCCCCCCAAAAACAGAATTGGCTTTAAGTATTTCTAAGTAAAACTCAACAGAATATAACTGTTCATAGGAGTTTTTTTGATTATACCTTCCATCAACTGAAATGATTGTTTTAATCATTTATTCTTTTGCCCAAAACCTTATTTTGCTTTTCAGTGATATTGCTAATCTCTGCTTTTTAGACAACTTACATCACATCGTGTATCCATTTGCATTTACCCCCCCCCTTTTTTTGACATAGTTGGACTTTTTTACCCAATTAGATTTTCCTACAGAGTCTTGTATTTGAAATAATTTCAATATTTTAACATGGACCTTCCTTTTAGATGTTGTTTTTCTCTTTCAGCCTAATATACTGATAATTTTGCTTTCAAAATATTCCTTTGTCAGTATGTGTTAACTTGTATGTATTTTTTACTCTGATAATTTGGAGGCTATAAATCTTCTTTTCAAAAAATCTGCAGTGCTCTGTCTAGTAGCCATTTTTTGGTTATGAGTGACAGAAATGTTACTCGAATGAGCTTAGGTATGTGGAGACTTTACTGGCCCAGACGACTGCACTGAAACGATCATGTTGCTAGAAGGTCTCCCAGCCCCGCGATGACACCAGGACTCTTCCTCACTATGTCTCATCTGTTTCTCTCAGCATGGGAACTCCATCCTCCCAGGCTGTCTTCTTCCACATGTCAGGAATGTGGCCACCCACGTGCACACCTCCCGCTTCCCCACAGGAGGAAGGCTGCTAGCCTGTTGCTTCTCTTCTCTGTTCCAATTAAAAAAAAAA
>NW_023243655.1:0-1590 GCF_002007445.2 Ailuropoda melanoleuca
GATAGGCCAGTGATGGGTATTAAGGAGGGCACATATTGCATGGTGCACTGGGTGTTATACGCAAATAATGATTCATGGAACACTACATCAGAAACTAAGAATATACTGTATGGTGACTAACATGATATAATAAAAATTATTATTAAAGAAAAAGTCCTCAGCGGCCAAGGCTGGAATAATTTTAGCAAGAAAATAAATAATCTAATGTAGGATTATAATCCAAAGTATGAAATAAATACACGTGAGTTCATATTGACATAAATTAAATCACTGAATACATGCATATATGCAAATATATATGAGAGAAGAGATCAAATCTTCCTTCTAGAGTATTTCAATAATACACGTACACACTACACTCCTTACCAGGAGATTGAACTTAATTCCCACCATCACTACTCCATATACCTTTGAGATGGGGATAGACAGTGATTTACTTACAAAGAACAGAGAAAGAGAAAAACTACTTTTACAGTACATAAAAAATACCTTCACCAAATAATGAAAGTGAACTCATCAATGATAAATCCTGTTATGGTCGTATAAGGCCTCATGTAGAGCCTTATATGATGACATGAAAAGGATACTTCAAATCTGTAGTATTCTTTCCCCAAACCCATAACCACAGTCTAATCACGAAATGAAAGAATCAGTCAAACCCCAGTTTGAAGACATTCTTACAGCACACCTGGCCATTACACCTCAAGATTGCCAGGACCATGAAAAACAAGGAAAGACAGAAAATGTCACAGATCAGAGGACACTGGGGACACCTAACATTTCGATTCAGTATGACACTCTGGATTGGATCTTAAAATAAATAGAGCATATGAGTGGAAAAATTGATGAAAGCCAAGTCAAGTCTGAGTCTAATTGACAGTAATGTGCCAGTGTCAATTTTTTAGTTTTTGACATGTACACCATGGTAACATAAGATGTTATTAAGGGAGACACCTGAGTGAGGGGTTGTTATGGGTTGAAGCATGTCCTCGAAAGAAGATATCTTGAAATCTTATCCCCAGGACCTCATAATGTGATCTTGTTTGGAAATAGGGTCTTTGCAGAGAAAATCAAATTAAGAAGAGGTCATTAGGGTAACTCCTCATCCCACATTATACTAGCCCTACAAAAAGGGAAAATTTAACACAGAGACAGGCATGCACAGAGGGAGGTCCGCCATGTGAAAACCAAGGATTGGAGGGAAGGATCTATGTACCGAGGAACGTCAAAGATTGCCAGCAAACAGCAGAAGCTAGGAGGATGTAGTCAATAATTGTTCCCTGCAGGTTTCAGAAGAAGTGTGGTCCAGTCAACACTTTGAATTTGGTTGCTCCAGGAGTATAAGACAATACATTTCTTTTGTTCTAAGCCCCTCAGTTGGTGATACTTTGTCATGGCAGCTCTAGAAAAGCAAATGCAAGGGTATACAGGAACTCTCTGAATATTCATGCAATTTTTTTCAAGTCCAAAGTAACAAATTTATATGAAATAAACAACAACAAAAAACCCCATCATGTTTCTATATGCTGGCAATGTATTACGTGAAAACCAAAGTAAAGATACCATTTGCAAAATGTTGGAAAGAAAGAA
>NW_023243656.1:0-1590 GCF_002007445.2 Ailuropoda melanoleuca
GGTGGAGTGCTTTGAGGTTCCCACCCTAAGGCCGGATTGATCAATCGCAAACAAAAAGAGTGAGTTTTAATAATCCTCTTGATCGTGGTAACTATATCACAGTGTGTATGTTACATATCAAACCATCACACTGTACACTTTCAATATATACAATTTTGTCAGTTGTACCCCTAAGCTGGAAAAAAAGGAAAATGTTACGAAACTGTCTTCACTCCTGCCACCACTGTTGTAGTTTGAAATCCTAGTATCTTCTGCTTTATTCATATTATTCCCTTGGTCTGAAATTTTCTTTCTCTCCTTTTTGAAATACTACTTATGAAGCAAGAACCAATTTAGTATCATGTCCTTTTTTGAAAGCTTTCATAATTCCAGCTTTGTATCCAGCCAGACTTTAATATTTTTCTTCTCCATGTTATAGTTGAACTATAGTCCATTCAGCAGTGTGTATGTGCTATCGCCTGCTATAGTTAGTGGTGTTCATGTCTATTTGCCTTGTGAAGGACCTCAAAGCCAGGAAACTTTGTGTTATTGAGGAACTGTTATCTATTATTTAGCTTCATATAATTCTGTAGGGGCAGGAGAATGTGTATGTGTGTAAGTTAATTTTAATCTAAACCCAGGGGCTGTCACTTAATATTTGAAGTATCCTATTCAACAATTCACCTTCCTAAGACACCTATGGAAAATGTTTCAAGTCATTGTCTAAGTTTGCCCAAGAAGGTACAAATTTGCATAATTTGGGTTTAGAATTAAATTTTCTTTTTGAAATGACAAATACTGAAGACACAAGTTTGGTTAAAGATTTAGACAAACTTTTCTGTTCTTAAGTGCAAATGAGATACAGTATCTGGTTAACTTACAAACTTAATACCTTGGAGCAGCACCATAAATGCAGATCTCCACTTGACAATGTACCACTTCATTTAATGGAAAATTCTGAACCTGATTTATCTAGAAAGTTGACTGGTTCTTCCATCAGAATATCATGGCATTTGAATTGGAGTGAATTTTTCATGCAAGTACTTGTCATTAAATGAAAAAGAAAATGAGCCGGAATTGCACAAAGCTTAGATTCCAAAAGGAGCCAGTTTTGTGTATGATGATGATAAATGATTATCTGTTTAACAAAATGTGGATCAAGCATTGCATTCACTTGAACATCCTACCTGGTCAAAAGACATGTAGCATCCTCCTTACTCTCCAAATCAGAGACTATCCATGTCACATAACAGGACTTACTGATTATGACCAGCCAAACTCGCTTAGCTCAGTTTACAATGGGAAACCAGACATATATATATTTCCTTTTTAACCATGGAAAGAACACAGCAGGAGACTTACCCTCTTAACAAACTTGTAAGCATGCAATGCAGTGTAGTTAACTAAAGGCACAATGTTGCACAGCAGATCTCCAGAACTTTCTCACTTTGCATACCTGAAACTTTATATCTTTTGAATAGCAACCCACATTTCCCCCTTCCCTCAGCCCCTGGTAACTACCATTCTACTCTCTGATCCCATGAGTTTGACCATTTCAGATACCTCATATACTATCAGTTCTTCTGTGTCTGACTACTTCACTTAATATCA
>NW_023243657.1:0-1590 GCF_002007445.2 Ailuropoda melanoleuca
TGATGTGGGGCTCGATCCCATAACTCCGGGATCACGCCCTGAGCTGAAGGCAGATGCTTAACCGCTGTGCCCCCCAGGCACCCCCCCTCACAGCCTTTTGATGGACTTTGGCTTTACTCTAAGAGAATGGGAGTGATTGAAAGATTCTGAGTACAAAAGCCATTATGTCTGGGCTGTGTTTCTAAAACATCCCTCTTGTTTATCTTTTGAGAGTAGAATTTAAAAAGACAAAGATAGGAGGCTATTTTCATAATCCAAGAGAGAGGTGATGTGAGTGGAACCTGGGTAGCAGTGATGAAGGTGGTCAGCAGTGATCAGATGCCAGATACACTTTGAAGGTGGAGCCACAAGATTTGCTGATGGACTGGATAAGGGGAGGTAACAGAAAGAGAAGTGTCAATTATGACTCCAAAGCTTTGCCTTGAATGATAATTAAATGGGTGCGGTTGAGATAAATGAGTTGAGGAAAGGTATGCAAGGATAGGTTGGGGGCAGTGTCAAGAATTTGGCCTGGGCATTTTGGGTACAAGTTGACTATTTGCTACCCAAGTGAAGACATGGAGTAGAAGGCAGGGTGTTTGGATCAGAAGTCCAGGGGAGAAGTGAAGGCGGTGTATACACCTTCAGGAATTATCAGTGTATAACATGGCATTTCAGACATAAGTGTGGCAAGTTCTCCTATGGATTTGAGAGATATTGAAGTTTCCAGAACTGAACTGGCAATATTACAAAGTTAAAAGGCTGAGGAAATGAGGATTATCCGTTCATAGGTCCTGAGAAGGAGAAATGTTTAGGTAGGAGAGGAACCAAGAATAGGGTGAATTCCTTGAAGAAAGCGTTTTTTTCATCATCACCTCTTAAAGAAGTGGACCCAAGGTTACGTAGCTTGTGAGAGGCAGTGCCCCTGCTCTTAGTCATATATGATTCTGCCTGTAACAGAGTTAAGGATTACCTGCGCAGAGTGGAAACACACAAAAACCTTTAGTTTTGTAACCAGGTTTTTAAACTCCATAGTCAAAAGCTGTGTTTGACTAGAGTCTGCTCCACTGCTGCTGAAAAGGGAGGAGCTCAGTAATCCTGATGCTGTACGAGGGAGGGAAGCGCTCCGCTTCAGGTTCTAGGGTGAAGATTTTAAGAGTAAAACACATCACAGTATTCGTATAGTGTTAGAAAGAAAACCACGGGTCCCAAGTAGCCAGACCAAGGTATCCCAGGGCTTAATACCTAACCTAATGGCAGTTTCAACCTCCCCCAGAAATATTGTCTTAACTTGTCAATCATGAGTTTTCTGATAAGCACCAATGAGGCGATCTGTCACAATAGCCCTCCCTATCCCCCAAAGGAAGATGAGGTAATCCACCTTGTAAGACACTTTGCCCTGCCACCTAAGAGAAGATGACCTTGCCTGGCACATCCTTTCTTTTCTTTGCTTATCACTTTCTCACCCCACCCTCCTTCCTATAAAAACCTTCCATTTTATGCAACTTCTCAGAACACCCCTCTATTTGCTAGATGGGTCACTGCCCAATTCAGGAATCATTTAATAAATCCAAATAGATCTTCAAATTTACTTGGTAGAATTTTTTTTTT
>NW_023243658.1:0-1055 GCF_002007445.2 Ailuropoda melanoleuca
CCCCCAGCCTCCGGCTCAGCGGGCCCGAGGTGTCGCAGCCGAGAGAGGAAGAGCCAGGCACGTTGCTCCAGGTCTGAGCCTGGAACGTTGCACCTTACGTATGCCAGTAGTGCCCTTAGGCATGGAAATTCTGGGGGCTGGAAGAAGTCTTCAGGGTAGTGGCCCAGCCAGGTGGCCAGGATGGAGGAGATGGCCCTGGGGACAGACAGGTGGGCAGAGGAGTCAGAGGACAGGGCACCTCCCACACGGATGGCCCAGGGAACCCCTGTGGGAACCTGGGCCCCTGGTCCCCGGCTCCTGGCTGTCAGAGCCCATTCCTACTCCACGTCCACCTGTGATGTGGCAGTCCTGCCTGAGGCCGGCCCAGTCACTGAGGAGGGGCTTGCCCAAAGCCTCTGTGAGTGGGAGCCCTTGACCCCTGCTGTGACCATTTGTGTCCTCCAGGCGGAAGCTGGACGCCCTGCTCAGTCTCCCTGCCCGCTTGCCGCGTGACTTCTCCTGCATGTGGGCATGGAGGGATGGGCGTGTCTGGCGTGGTCATTGCCCTCAGTGCACACTCGTGCTCTGTGACTATCCAACCAAGGAGGGAACACAGGGACTCTGTCCCATCCCTGGCCTTCCCAGGACCCTCCCGATACCTCCCACTTCCCCTCCCGTGCCTACGTGCTGCCTTGTTCCGTAGGTGCCATGAGAGGGGGTCCTTCCGTGGACACTGATCTCCCACTGGGTGGGGGACGTCCAGTCCCCGAGCCCTCCCTGGCTCCCCTGAATACCTGCCGAGCACCCGGTGTCGACGTTCCACCAGATGTGTGGAAGCCATGCCCTTCGTTCTGGGGCCCGGGATTGGGGGAGAGACAGGGCTGGGAGGCGGCGGGGATGGGGGAGTGACTCTGAGAGGGGCCGAGGCTGCCCTCCCGCAGCCTCTGCTCTCCCACGGTGCCCACACCCCACCCAGGGCTCTCCAGGACCCCTTTCCTCTTCTGAAGAAGCAGCCCTCAGGCCTGGACCCTCTCCCAGGAATTGCAGGTGTGTGGGATGAGGGTCCGGCAGCCCCC
>NW_023243659.1:0-1590 GCF_002007445.2 Ailuropoda melanoleuca
TGCTTGTGTTCCCTCTCTCGCTGGCTGTCTCTATCTCTATCAAATAAATAAATAAAAATCTTTTAAAAAAATAAAAAAAAAATAAAGCTGGACTTACTAACTTTAGACGTGACGTGGTCCAACCTCCTTTATTTTGCAACAAGTGAGACTCTAGGAGAGGTTTGGAGACTGTCAAGAAACCTGTCAATTAAGGGCAGAGCTGCCTTTGCTCATGGGACTCCCTCCCAGAACCTTGGGCTCACCCAGGGTCTAATGTCTCTTCAACCCACTTCTTTCATGAAGTCCTTTTTCCATAGACCTTATATTTGGGATGTCTGAGTTAGATTACAGGTCCTTTTGTGGGTTTTATATATGTTTCAGTAGTTCATATAACTTCCCAGGTGAACATATTCTACAGAGAGCAGAGCACATCTGGGGTTTGTTTTCAAGCATTTCTAATATGTCTGTAGGTCATTTTTAACATTAGCCAAATGAGCTGGAAAATTTTCTGTGTCTTTTTGCAGTTGCGTTGCTTTTGATTTTCACTTTTATGTTGTCTTCATGTGAAACCTTATACAAGTGAGTGTGAACCAGTGCAGCTCCACTGGATTATAGCATTTGATTGAAATGTTTGGGATTTTAAGTGCTATAATGACCCTTGTTATGGAACATAATTATTATAAATGACACAAGCAGTGGGGAAAATAAAAAAATTAAAAAATGTTTTAAATGATACCTACAATTTATGCTTGTTTTTACTTCCAAGGAGACATTATTAGCATCTTGAAATAAATACTTTAAAGGTTACATTAGGCATATGTTAATGGCTAATATTCAGCAGTTATCAGCCAATTGGTAATTTGTCCCTGTGTTGACAATATTAAGGTTGTGTGATGCCCAGCACAGCACTTCTTGGTGTCTTTCATGTAAGCTACTGTATACTTAATTCTTGACACGTAGTGGACACACATTAATTATTTGTGTTTAGATGAATAAATGAGTGAGTTGCCTCATTTATCTTCTGCCTTGGCATGCAGGAGACATGTGATATGTTCTCCTGGGTAACAGGTTCCCTAGAACACTAATAGGGTGTGGCATTTCTGGGGTATGGCCATCAGTATCTTAGAGGGGGTACACCCCATGCCCACCTGTGTCCTGGCTACACAGAGAGCTATGGCGATAGCGAAAAAGTGTTCTGTTCTGGCTTGGGAATTGTGAGATCTGAGTCAACACTCCTAGCTCTTCCCCCAGGAGTGTGACCTTGGACAATTTACCACCTTTTAGAGGCTTGATTTTATTGATGTTATTGATTTGATTTTCCAGTAGTCGTAAGAAGCCCAGTCTGTCTTACAGTTTGTGGTGCTGATAAACGATGACAGATGAAGGAGTGCTTTGGAAAGTTATTTGGCTGTGCAGACACTGATTTGTATTATTGCTGAGCTCGGTATTTAAATTGGGCAGTTGCCTAATCATGCATCCAAGGCCAATTTGTTGACTCTCTCTTTTTTTTTTTTCCTTTTAAAGCACCTACTTAGTTCTGCTAAGGATCTTTAATATAGAGAATGAAATAGTCGAAGTTCACACACACACACACACACACACACACACACA
>NW_023243660.1:0-1591 GCF_002007445.2 Ailuropoda melanoleuca
AAAAATTAATATAAGACAGTATCTGTATGACTTCTGGGTAGGGAAAGACTTTTTAAACAAAACACACAAAATAAACACAAAAAGCACTTATAATAAAAGAAAAATTTGATAAATTTGGCTTCTGAAGTTAAGGACTTCTAGTCACCCTAAGACATCATTAAAAGCATGAAAGAGCAAGCCACATATTGGGAAAAGATATTTGCAAAACACATAAGACTTGTGAATGGTCCATATCAAGAGTATATAAAGAATTCCTACAACTTATTAAAGGAAAGAGATAATCTAGTATAAAACAGGCAAGAGATTATTCAAATGGCCAATAAACATATGAACATATGTACTCAACATCGTTACTTATCAGGGAAATGCAAATTAAAACCACAATGAGCTACCACTCCATACCCACCAGGATGGCAACAATGGAAAGAGGCTGACGGTACCAGGTTGGTAAGGATGTGGAATAACCATACACTCTCACACACTGTACAAGTGAAAATAGGTGCAATCACTTTGGAAAACAGTGTGGTATGATCGAGTGATGTCGATGATAATTTACACCCTGGGACCCAGTACTTACACTCCTAGGCAATGTGACCGACCATTCCAGCTTGCCTGGGACTGAGGGGTTTCCTGGGATGTGGGGCTTTCAGTACTAACACTAGGGAACTCCTGAGCAAACTGGGGCAAAGTGGTCCCCCTTCTTCTAGGTATACACCTGATAGGTTTACAAGTAAATGTGCTCCAGGCATTTACGGACGTGTACAAGAATGGTAACAGTGATGTGATTTTCAACAGCCCCCAACACGGAACAACCGGAATGTCCATCAACGATAGAACAGATAAAGAAACTCTCATATATTCACTCGATGGAATACTGTCGATAAAAAGGAACAAACTACAGCTCTCCACAACAAAATGGCCAGATCTCACCAACAGTATTAAGCCAGAAAGCAGACACAGAGTTAACACCGTATATAATTCCATTTGTGTGTAGAGTTCAAAATCAGGCCAAACGAAGCTACCGGGTTTAGACGTACATTTAGACAAAAGTAAAATAAACGCGACTTGGTACTTACATAGAAGCCAAGAGAGTGGCTGCTCCTCTTCCCAGGAGGTTGTGACTGGAGACGGGCCTTTGCAGAGCTTCTAGGGAGCGGACGATGTCCTGTCTCCGGACCTGAGTAGAGACAGATGTTTGCCTTGTAACAATTTATTAAGATGTATATATTTTTTATACTCTTTGTTGAATGTGTGATATTTCACAAGAAGAAGTTTCAGTGAATGAAAACAAGCAACGTTGAGGAAGGTCTATAGTCCTATGAAGAGATCTCCAAGCTACTGTGAGTGAAAAATGCAAGAATGCTAGTGTCTGAGAGCAATTCTCAAACGTTAGCTGGCTCAGACTCACCTGGAGAACTTGGTAGAACCCAAACTGCTGCCCCCGCCCCAGCAGTTTCTAGTAAGAATCTGCATTTCTAGTAGGTTCTGGTTGAGCCTGCCAGATCCCTGCTGATCTGGGACCACACTTCGGGGACTACTAACGTATCACATATTATCATTTGTTTATACCAAAGGGGTCTCCTTGTGGCAA
>NW_023243661.1:0-1591 GCF_002007445.2 Ailuropoda melanoleuca
GGCTGCCTGGAGACTATGGCCTGGGCCCCCTGGGAGGGATGGTGACCTGCATTGGAGTGACACAGCCACACGAGGCTTTCAAAGACAAGAATGGACCCCAAGTTTTCTAAATGGCACTGCTTTCCTGGTTCATTATTCAAAATGAACTGATTATTCATCCCCAGCTTGAATTACCAGCTAAATAGTATTTTCCTGCTGAGTGTACATTTGTAATGCCCTCCGTTTCCTCCTGCCTGATAGCATTACATTCCAGCGGCTTCAGCTACCTGTTCTTTACTATCTATGGATGGGTGCGTGGGTGTGCTGATTGCATTTTAAAAACAAGAGTTTGTGTATCTGATGGATCTGGAAATAATCAGTAACTAAGGTAGCAGAGGGGAGAAAAAAATCCAGCTCTTGATGGGTAATTTTAAAAGTGTGAATATTTCACAGCTTGATGGATTCCCAGAGAATCTATCCTTCAGTCACAGTGCTTCCCCAAATGCAACCCGGGGCAGTAGGTGCTTTTTTTTTTCCCCCCCAGAGGCCTTGGGCACATGGTAGACATTGTGTTACCTGGGAGAAGCAATCCTCCTGCCTCCTTCCATTTTGGGGGCTTGACAGGAAGCTTTACATGTTCATTCGTCCACCAGAGAACAATTGACCTTGGCCAAGTCTCTTCCAGGAAAGCCCAGAGTCAGATGGGCTTGTGGAACCACAGATTGTCTTGGTTCATGGAACTGAAAATCTCAGGGGGGTGGAGCTTCAGGTAGGGCTGGATCCAGGGGCAAGAACGCTGTCGGCAGGGGTTTGGTTTGACCTCCACTGCTTTGGCTTCATTCATAAGCAGCTTGGACTCTCTCCTTGTGGTGGCAAGATGGCTACCAGCAACCCCAGACATTTATCTGTCCTTTCTGGAGCTCTGGTGGAAAGATTCTGTTTTTTACACAAAGACCAATCATTGAGTTGGGCTGGCCCTGAGTGGGTCCTACACCCACCCCTGAGCCAGTTACAGTGGTTGGTGGAATACACTGTCCTTGTTGTCGGGGTCTGGGTCACCTGCCCATCCATCCCTGAAGCTGCAGGCAGGTTCAGCTCTACCCAAGACCACATGGATTGAGCAAGGGGGTGGGGGGGAGGAGTGAGTCCTCAAGGAAAATTGGGATGCTATTTCCAGCAAAAGGAGGAAAGCGGCTGGGCAGGCAAAAACAACAGATGCCCACCCCAACAGCTTTTCAGTTAACTATTCACAGAAGTCCAGGAGCAAGTTATATCCAGAGAACAGAAAAGGAGTCTGATTCTACTGATTTAACTATATTTTCTCAGTGAGTGGTTGGCCCACAGTCTGTGGGTTTCCTTTCATATGGAGGCTAGTAACTTTCACTCTTATTTGCAAGCCCATGGGTCTGCTGAGCTTACCTGGCAGAAGCTCGGAGCACTCCAGGCTGGGGACAGATTGTATGGGGAGGCTTGCTCTGTCCTTGGGGGGGAGGGTCACGCCTGGTGCCTCCATGGGTTCCTTCTGCTCCCATCTCCTGAGCGCAGGGTCAGAAACAAGCTCCAGGAAGAGTCCTTAGAGAAGGCCACCAGTTTTTGGGACATTCTTTTTCTG
>NW_023243663.1:0-1591 GCF_002007445.2 Ailuropoda melanoleuca
AGGATGCCTCAGAATAAACCCTTCCCTGGTGTCCTGGGTCTGGCTGTGAGTAGAAAGGAAGGGACCAGGTCAGAGGGCGCCGGTTCCTCCTCCTCGCCGCCCCTCCAGAAGTAAGGCAGCCGCTTTGCACCAGGATGCCCCGGAACAGCATCATCACCCCGACGTCAGCCCGAGCAGGGATCCCGCTTTTAACTGGTGCTCACCGAGTCCTGCCCAGTAGCCAAATAAAAAGAACTCACACTGCCTCTCTCTAGTCCCCAAACCAGACCAAGCACCCGGAGGCCGAGGCAAGCAGGGCTCAGGGCGGACACCCGCTCACAGGGGTCCACCCAACGAGGGGAGGCTCACTACTCTAATCGCCTTCTCCCTCCGTCAGTCTCTACACGGAGGTGCACAATGCCTCGTGGAGAAAACAGAACAGCCCTCGCTGTCAAAAAAGCAGAAGAAACCGGCAACACGATAGGAAACACGCGGATACCTGGTCTTAAAAAGCAGCCACGAATAGTCAGCAACAACTTTTCACTCCTAGGTGCGACACCCCCCACCCCCCTCCGCCCCCATTCAGAAGAGAAAGGCTCTGTTTTCAATAGGCAAATAAATGAGTAACCGCCGTATGTAACTTCCCCCGGGCTGACATATTCCGGAGCTGAAACTGATTTACATGCGAAGGAGGAGGAAGGGGGTGAAGGAAGAGCGCAAGGAAAAAATAAGAGTCACATAGGGAGTATGAACTGAAGACACGTCTTCTTGCCAACAGAAAAGGGACTTCGAGAACGGTGTGCAGCACTCAGTAGCACACTGCGCTAGTGCGGGGAGGGCGGCACGGCCGGACTCCCCAAGGGGCTCGCGACAGCCTCCGCAGTGCCCCCACCTCGGGGCGCACCCCCCCGCAGTCCCAGCCCGAACGGCCACACGTGTGCGGGTCTCTGCGCGGCCACCCCCACACGCGAAATCCACCCTGGCTCTACGCCGGCCCAGCGTCCGGGGAAGCGGGCGAGCGGGAACCAGGGGAGCAGGGGCCCTCTCCCGGGGACGGTGGCCCCCTCCTCCCGCGGAGCCCTCTCTCCTCGGGAAAGTCTCGGCCAAACTTTGTTCGGCGCAACCAGGTGGGAGGGGGCCCGCGGCGGGCGGCCGTACCTTCGCATACGCCCACTTCGTACTCGGTGATGGAGTCGCCATTGAGCGGGGGGCGGATGACACAGCGCAGCCCCCGGTCGCAGGCTCCGTGGAGCCCGTAGGCGCCGCCGCAGCTCTCGTTCCTCTGGCGGGCGCACATGTAGCAGCAGCCGCAGACGCCCTGCACGATGCTCCCGGGGCAGCTTCTGGGCTCTTCGCACTTAGACTCGTCGCAGGGCAGGCAGACCAGCGCCCGGGTGCCGGAGCGCGCCAGCAGCAGCAGCAGCCCCAGCAGCCAGACCAGGAGGTGCCCGCAGCCGGCCAGCCCCCTGCCCCCCGCCACCAAGTACATCCTCCTGCGCCGCCGCCTCCTCCTCCTCGCAGCCGGGCCGGGAGCGGGGCGGGCGTCCTCCCCTGCGCGGGGCACACGCGCCGCCGCCGCCGCACCCGCAGCCCGCGGTCCTCGCCGCCCCCC
>NW_023243664.1:0-2526 GCF_002007445.2 Ailuropoda melanoleuca
TTCTAGTTTTGTTTATCTGCTTTACTGTGCCCCTGGTTTCTAATTCATTGATCTCTGCTCTAATCTCCATCAATTTCATTCTCGTGTGTGGTTTCAAACTGTTCTTCTGTTCCAACTCCAGGTTCTTATACAAGTTGGTACAATCACATTGGAAAACAGTGTGAAGATCCATCAAAAAGTTAAATATTGAGCTACCCTATGACCCAACAATTCCACCACAAGTATTTACCCCAATGATACAGATGTAGTGAAAAGAAGGGTCATATGCACCCCAATGTTCCTACCAGCAATGTCCACAACAGCTAAACTGTGGAAGGAGCTGAGATTTCCTTCAACAGATGAACAAAAAANCCCTTCAACAGATGAATAGATAATGAAGCTGTGGTTCATTTATACAGTGGGATATTATTCAGCCATCAGAAAGGATGAATACTTACCATTTATAATGATGTATATAAACTGGAGGGTATTATGCGAAGAGAAAAAAGTCAATTGAAGAGAGACAATGACCATATGGTTTCACTCATATGTTGAATATAAGAAACAGGTGAGAGAGGATCATAAGAGATAGGAGAGAAAAGAGAATGGGAAGAAATCAGGTAGGGAACAGTCCATAAGAGACTCTTAATTCTGGGACACCAACAGAAGTTTAGAGAAGGGAAGGGTGAGAGGATGGAGAATTTGGGTGGTGGGAATTATGGAGGGCATGTGTTGTGATGAGCACTGCATGTTATACACAACTAATGAATTGTTGAAAAATGCATCAAAACCTAATGATGCTTCATTCCCCCTTCTGATTACCCCCCCTTTCTTTATTCCTTTCTTCTCCTACCAATCATCCTAGTTCTTATGGTCCATAGAAGGGAGAAACCATATGATAATTATCTTTCTCTGTTTGACTTATTTCACTTAGCATTATCTCTATCAGAAGGGGGAATGAAGCATGAGAGACTATGGACTCTGAGGAACAAACTGAGGGCTTCAGAGGGGAGGGGGGTGGGGGAATGGGATAGACTGGTGATTGGTGGTGGGGAAGGCACATATTGCATGGTGCACTGGGTGTTATATACAACTAATGAATCATGGAACTTTACATCAAAAACCAGGGATGCACTGTATGGTGACTAACATAATAAAAAAATATTATTATAATTAAAAAAAAACAGAAGAGGAGTTAAGATGGCGGAGGAGCAAGGGACCCCTTTTTCAGCCGGTCCCCTGAGTTGAGTTGAATACGTATCAGACCAGGCTTAACATCCATGGAATTAGCCTGAGACACAGGAAGACACATCTGGATCTCTACAAATGAACCGCTCCAGCGCTGAGTATTGAGGTACAAAGCAGGGAACCATGAAACCACGCACAGATATCAGAAGATAAATGGAAGTGGGAGGGAGCCGCCACATTTGGGTGTCAGGAAGCGGTAGCCACCTGCATGGGGGAGCAGATGGACTCGTGGACTAGCACCCACAAGAGAGCAGACTGAGACCATGAGCTGGGGATCACATGCCACCAGACTGAAACGGAGCTCCGGTGTGCTCACTGGAACCAGACTGAGACCGGGAGCTCCAGGAGCTCATGGGGGGAGGCTGGAGGCTAGCAGCTGGCAGTGTTAGAAACAAAAAGGACTGGGACGTGCCGGCCCAGGAACTGAGGACTGGGACGCTGGGTGTGGGCGCATATCCTGGGACACTGCAGGTTTGAACAGCACCAACAGAAAGAGAATTAAAGTGGCCAGAACATCAGTGGAGAATGATCCGCGATCCCTCTTTTCTGAGACAGAGGCTGAGATTCGGCCACTGCTGTTCTGACTCTCAGAAGAGGCACAGCAAACCACCAGGGAAAGCCGCCAGAGAACAAAAGCCTGGAAATACTGGCTCACACTGTGCCCATCCCCAACCCCCTCGAAGGGGACACAGAGACTCTACCCAAACAGGTTTCCCTGAGTATTGGCGTGGCAGGCCCCTCCCACAGAACACAGACTGAAATCAAGAAGCCCACATCCCTAAGGTCCCTATAAAACAAGTGTGCTGGGCCTGGGTCCCAGTCAACAATTTGGGCTCTGGACCACCCCGCAAACTCTCCTCATCAGAATGACAAGAAGGAGAAATCCCCCCAGCAAAGAAAAGACAATGAGTCTGTGGCCTCTGCCACAGAACTAATGGATATGGATATAACCAAATTATCAGAAACGGAATTCAGAGGAACAATGGTCAAGATGTGTAGACTTGAAAAAAGTATTAACAAAAATGTTAATGAGAATATAGAATCTCTAAGGGCGGAAATGAGAGCGAATCTGGCAGAAATTAAAAATTCTATTAGCCAAATGCAGTCAAAACTAGAGGCTCTGATGGCCAGGGTGAATGAGGCAGAAGAACGTATCAGCGAATTGGAGGATGGGTTAGTAGAAGAGACAACTAAAATAGAATCTGGACTTAAAAAAATCCACACTCAAGAATGTAGGTTATGGGAGATTACTGACTCAATGAAACGTTCCAATGTCAGAATCCTCAGCATCCCTGAGGG
>NW_023243665.1:0-1591 GCF_002007445.2 Ailuropoda melanoleuca
TGGCAATCAGCAAGGGGTTTTATTAGCGTGGAGGCGGCTGGTTTGATGGCTCTCTGGATGCCGCGGAGGCAGATGCCACAGCAATGGGCTAAGCGCAAGCAAGAGAAAACAGATTAAGATAATGATTCCCAATATAAGTAACCATTTTTTCTGCCAAGAGTGCCATGATCCGAACCACTGATTACTAAGTCCCCGAGGCTGGGGATCAGCTGACTCAGGGCATTCACTTGGGTCCTTACATGATTTAACAAAGATGGTGCATGGGCGGATTCATCAGCTATGAACACACAACATTCGGTTTGGATAATGGCATAGGTGCCTCTTTGGGGGGCAATAATGTCCAAGCCCATTTTATTATGGAGGACAGTTTTTCTCACTAGCGACATTTCAGTGTTCAGTCAAGACAGGCTTTGCTAGCTATCTTTAAGACTTGCTGGGTGAATGCAGTAAAGGCTTGTAAACAGTGTGCTACAATGCCCTCTAGGCCAATGGAAGGGACAAAGAAGGTGGCCAAATGATCGTACCAGTGGAATACAGAATGTGCCCATCTGGTCTGAGGAGGGGGAGGTTGAAAAGTATTACTGTGGGCCAGATTCTCCCTTATGTCCAGGAGAAACTCGGGGTACATTGGCCCAACCACCCAAGTAGGAGCAATGGTCAAAGATTTGTGCCATCCAATACTGGGTCCCTTTTGAGTCTACCTAATAAATACTGGCACAAAGGATAGGTCAGTGCGAAAGCAGCATATCCTTTAATATGACAGGCTGACTACATAGTTCTAGTGATATTCACCCCATATTCCTGTACTATTGACTTAGTTCTGTTTACAGTGATTTTTCAGTTCTCAACATAGGGGTGCCTAGGTGTTCAAATGTCCATAACCCAGGCTCAGCCACATGAACCTATCTCAGATCAGAGCAGAGCCACTCATAGCTCTAATGGTGATATTTTTTAGGACCCTTCCAGTCAGTGGTTTGATGGACTGCCTATGTATTTTGATTGACAGAAAAAGAATATTCATGCCCGGAGTTATTAAGAGTGTGTCCCACAGGCCAGATTTCTGGATCAGTACTGATAATATTTCATGAATTAAGAGCACTAGACCTACCTTAATACACTTGTTTAAGGCCTTCCAATCCCCTCCCAAGGCAATCCTGACAAGGTGAAGAGGGGCAGCTGCCCGCATACCCAACAGTTGGATTGATTCCTTTCCTAGGCATCTGAGTGGGCCTACTGTAGAAAGGTATTTCCATTAGGTATCCATCCTGAGACCAAATACCATGGAAACAGCACAAGTCTAAGGTCAAAAAGGTAGATATTTAGTAGGAACTTATATGGGAAGATCTTCCCTTTCTATAAGAACTACACCTATGACCTAATTCGGAGATGTTAATACGGCTGCAGCTTAGGAATTGGACCTAGTTGTGCATACCATATATGTTGGCCAGGGGACGTAGCACTGGCTGGCATAAGAAAACAGACTGGAGGTGGGATATGCCAGACCAGGACACTCACCTTCTCCTCTCCTTCAATGGTGTGTGTTCCATTCCAGGCACAGTGTGTTTCAACAGGTCTGGCATGAAGGAGGATA
>NW_023243666.1:0-1591 GCF_002007445.2 Ailuropoda melanoleuca
TCCCAGAACGCCGGGATCACGCCCTGAGCCGAAGGCAGACACTTAACGACTGCGCCACCCAGGCGCCCCAGTAACACATTCTCTTAAGGGTTCCATGTGAACAGTTAATGTTCTCAGTGTAATAACTGTAAATGTATCCATGTGCCCGGATCTGTGTCTTTGCAGTGGTTTACGTTTCCACACTCTCTCCCTGTGGCATGATCAGGAAATACGAACAAGTGCCAGTGAGAAGAAACATTCTTTATATTTATGATGCTTTTTACAAGTTCAAAGCCTGTTCCTTCAATCTGCACATGGCCCTTAAAAACATTTCTTTTTCTTGCTTCAGACATTTTCCGATCAGGAATTACATAACTTCGGTGTGAAATGAGAGTCCATGTGTTCATGGGCCCATGAGAAATGATACGTACTTGGATTCTATTGCCGCATTTGGGATCATAATGTAATGCAACAGCAGGGGCCAAGAAACTGCCTGCTTAGACTGGCGGCCTAGTGGATTTTCCACAGGCCTCTGCCTTCTCCCCTGCTTGCAACAACCGGAAGGAAATGGGGATTCATTGATGTTATGGTGGGCAAACCTCTCCTAGGCACCACTGTGAGGAGAATCAATCCCTCTTCATCTGACACTTCTGCAGCACTGCGCCCCCAGCACCCTCACTTTAGGCCTATCTGCTCAGTCATGGTGGTTCGGCCTCAGCCGACATGCACATCCTGTATCCTCTACTCACAATCATTGCAGTGGATTATAACCATCTATTTACATTCCAGTCTCTTCCACTAGAATAGGCGCTCAGGAATTCCTTGAGCTCAGGAACTGTGTCTAATTTGTGATTATATCCTTAATACTTAGAACGGAGCCTGGCACACAGTAAATGCTCAGAAAATGAATTTGTAAATTCATTGATAAATGCATGAATGAGTAGATTGCCATAATGGAAGGATCGAGATGCTGTGGATGTGGCAAATCTGTCCCTTAGGATGCTGCAAGCTACAGGTAACAGAAAGCCTTGACAAAGCAGCGTCAGGGTTCACAGACCCAGCAGTTCCATGATGGCACGAAGGACCCCCTCATGGGGCTGGCTTCATCCTGGTTCCTTCGAGGTTGCGGGGTGGTTTCCGGGAAGAAGTAAGTCTGCACGATTCTCTGTTCGAGTTTGGAAAAAGAGAGAGAGCGCCTTGAGTGCCCTTCTGCCTGATGGGGCCCAAGAAGCCACATGCCCATCTGTCAATCATTATCTGACCACCGGGGCCTGGGATCCTGAATCAGTAACTAGCCAGGGGAGTGGGGATAACCATGACTGACTGACACCGGTCAGGTCCTGAGCTGAAACAGAGAGCAATTCTCCAAACCTCATTGTTCTTCCGAAGTGGCTGAGGGCTAGGGAGCCATGGTGGGAGCAGCCACAATGTCCACCCTTAGGGGTGCAGGTGATGGTAAGGATGAAGATACATCCCTGCTTTCTAGATAAAGTGACAGTTGTTGTCACATTTTTCCAATCAGCACTGGTCTCTTCACAAATACCAAAAAATCTATATCAAATGTCTATGCTCTATCTTGGCAATGCCGCCCAACAAATGAACAAATCCAGGG
>NW_023243667.1:0-1591 GCF_002007445.2 Ailuropoda melanoleuca
GCCGGGTGGAGCGCAGGCCCAGGTCGGGTTTACCCGGTGCGGTGCGGCGCGGTTCTCAGCCTCGGCTCAGCCCGCAGGCGGCGGTCGGGCTTCGGGGCCGGCAAGCCGCAGGACTACCCCGAGGCCCACACGGCTGGTCAGGTGTGGCCCCTGAGCCGCAGACCCGCCTGGTGACCGGCAGAGCAGTTTCCGAGATGACAAGGAGTCTCCTATTGGGAGAGGGTGGGGGTCTCACTGTGGAAGACCACAGTGCGAGGGCGGCAGAGGGGACCCTCTGTGCTCGAGGGGCACAGGACATCGGAGGGGATGGGGTGGAAGCTGAATTTGAGGAGCTGGGACTTGGGCCAGCAGGTGAGTGGCTCCTGTGCCAGACCCCTGTGCAGCCCAGGTCCGCATGACCCTCAGCGTGTCCGGCTCTGCGGCGGTGGGGTCGGGGGTCCCCGCAAGAACCTCAGTCCAGTGCGAGGGGCCTTGCTTCCGTGCCCCTCACTGCCACCCCTTCCTTCCCCAGCACCAGAACCTCTGCCCCAGGAGTAGCTGAGATCCCTGAGCTCCCCGCACCGGGCACTGTCTCTGTTAGAGATGCTTAACTCCTGGCGGCTGCTGTCCTAGGAGGACTGTTGGGGTGACTAGAGTCTTCGCAATTCCTGGCATGAAGTGCACTTTCCTGGTCCCAGGAGGAGGGTGGGCCTCAGCCCGTGCCCAGCAGTGAATGGACCCCGAGGGGGACAGTGAGGGAAGTTGGAGTGGTGGAAACGTGGACACCACGGCTCCTGTCCTGGAGCTGCCCTGTCTGCAGACTTCTCGAATGCAATTAGTAAATGTCTTTATTGTTCAAAACCCTTTGAGTTGGAGGTGTCTGGACCAGGTGTGTTTGCTGGCTGTCCCTAGGCCTGCAGAGCACAGACCTGTCACCTCCCAGTTCTGCTGTGCTCCAGGAGGGGTCTGCACGTACCCTCTGCCCTCTGGACCTGCCCTTCAGCCCACAGACAACCCTCATCACCGGGGCTGGATTCTCGCTTGTTCTTTTATGTCTCTTAGTAAAGCCGTCCCCAAACATAGTCCTAAGAGTGCTTATCATGAGTTTTCAGTCACAGAAACAGAAAGGATGAAGTGGGGGCCTGTCTGCTGCCCCAGATTCAACACTGGCACCTCCCACCACGCTTACTGCATCTGTCCTGTTCTGTGTTGCCTGTACTATTTTAGAGTAAATGACTTTTTCTGACAATGACATTGACTTACTCTGTTTGGGGCATTTCCATATGTATTTCTGAGAAATAGGACATTTTCTCACACAGCCACGACATCATCAATTCACCTAAAAATGTACTAATTATGCTGTAACATCATCAAGCACACTGTCCACAAGCACGGGTCGCTGGTTGATTCAGAACATGCCCTTTATTACAACAGATTTACTCGAGTCGGGGTCAGGGTTCTCCGGAGGAACTGAACCAATAGGACACCCGTCAGTAGGGACGAGGAGATGATTACAGGGATTGGCTCGTGGGATGTGGAGGCCTGAGGCCCCAGGATCTCTGTCTGCAAGCTGGGGGCCCAGGAAAGCGGGTGGTGTCAGTCCAAGTCCAAA
>NW_023243668.1:0-1591 GCF_002007445.2 Ailuropoda melanoleuca
TTCCCCCCCCCACACCCCATAGAACAAAACTGTAGTTCTGTGTGTTGAAAACATATCGATAGAAAGCTTTTAGAGTTTGGGGTTAAATGAGGTAAAAGGATTAACTTTCATCTCCCAGGATTTAAAAAAAGAATTTTCCTGCATTTGTCAGTGTAGGTTTCCTACTATTTCCTATAAGTGTCCCCCTACGTTGTTTACTATTAAGACCAAATGTAAAACAAAAGTTTTCATTATAAATCTAAAGCATTTGAAGCCCCTAGAGAGAGTTTGTAATGCCTTTTTTTTTAAATTATTAAAATCCATGTATCTTGCAAAGAATATAAATAATACAAAATTGTGTGCTGTGGAAAATAAAAGTCATTCCCTTCCTAACCCTTTCTGCCACAAAGAAACTACTATTAACCCTTCAGAGGACATACTTCTCAGCTGTTAAGCTGTTGCTTCTTCTTTTATGCACACTGCCTCTTTTACCACCTCTTTTAATTTAATTTTGGAAAGATGGGGATTATACCATGGAAATTTCTGCAACTTCAGTTTTTTGATGAAAGAGGTATCAAAGACATCTCTCTGCATACGCTCACACATACATTGTATGAGCCTGCAGAGTATCTTGTTGTATAGTACACCTTACTTTGTTAACCCCAGTGAACATACAGGAACTACACGATTTTAAGTTAGCTTGGCTCTTGTCTCTATCTAATTTTTCCAAGATCCTGTTTGAAAATTTGGGTGGTTCAGTTAATTTAACCAGGGGAGCAAACCTCCATATCAGTTCTTTAATATGTATGAACCATATATGAAATAATTAATATCTTTTGTTTAGAGTAAAAATATTACTGTATTTTTCGAAAGGTTACAGACATGAATTTTAATCCTGCCTTTGCCATTTTCTTTCAGTTTAATCTTCAACAAGTCATGTCATTTCTTTGAACCTCAATTTTTCTAATCTGTAAAATGTGTGTAATAATAGATACTAAAGAGCTGGTTTGAAGAATAAGAGAGATAATATTTATCTCAAGTGTCTACCAGAGTACCTAATAATGATTACTTTTGTTATCATTACCACTTGTCCATCGATTTCATAGAAGTGAAGCGAACGAATGTATATTACAAGTAAGTTTCCCACTCTAAATTAAAATTTTTAAATTCCACTGTCAATCAGCTCAGTGGTATTCTATGAAAAGAATACAACTTATACTTGCAATAAAAGCATACATTACTTTCTTAGTCACGTTTCTCCCCCACATACACCTTTTTTTCTTATGACCTAAAGAATGTAGGCTGTATTGAATCTGTGCCTGTGCAAGAAGCAGAAATGGCTGCCTATTTCTGTCAGTACGCCTTTACTGAGTGTCCAGCAAGTACCTGCTAGGACCGACTTTGTGCTGGTGTGGGGGGAAAATAGAGATGCATAAAATCAGACCATTGCCCTCAAGTGCCCTACGGTATAGTGAGGCAGATATACAAACAAACACACTGTCATCAACAGACAACTGTTGAAGAGTCTGTTTTGAGAACTCTTCTACATCACTTACAGAATTTTGTGTGAGGGGCGCCTGGGTGGCACAGCGGTTAAGCGTCTGCCTTCGGC
>NW_023243669.1:0-239 GCF_002007445.2 Ailuropoda melanoleuca
ACCCTGTCCCACACACAGGCAAACCCCTTCCCCCCGCACACACTCACCCATACACCTGCACCTTTGGCAGCGCCGGAGCTTTCCCGGAGGGAAAGGACTGGAAGAGGGACGCCATGTGTTATGGGTTATCATGGTAGAAGGTAGAAGGAATGTGTCTTCCTTTCTTCATATTTACTGCACTATTTTACTAACAAAACGTAATCTGGCTAAAACCTTAGAGAACTTTTTAATTACCTGAT
>NW_023243669.1:399-4824 GCF_002007445.2 Ailuropoda melanoleuca
TCATACTTACAAAAGGGAAGCCGTTCCCAGATCATGAAAACATTTCATTTTGAGGCTTCACATGAGCAGTATTGTATCAGGAATATTCCTTTGTAGTAAAATGGGTTTTTTTGTTTCTGTTTTTCTTTTTGTTTGTTTGTTATTTAAGAGAAAAAAACCTGGGGAAAAAAATGAATCACTAATAGGTTACATAGCTAGATACAAAAAGGCCACACTATCTGATCCCACACACACGAAAACCCGGAAGAAGTAACTCACAGAGGCGGAGATGGGAGCCACCGCTGCAGGGACTACGCTGAGGGAATGAGCAGTATCTGATGAGTGGCACGGGAGTCTCTGGGAGGGAAATATTGTAGAAGGACAAGGTTGTGAAACACTCTGTGCCTAATGACACCTGGATGTACAATTTAAAAGGATCAGAGTAAAATTCCATAAAAACTCAATTTATCCTTTATTTATAGAGCAGAATATATTAAGGTGTGAAGTAGGTACATGAATAACGCAAAAATTAGAAACACTGGAATGACAGGGGAGGGGAAGCCATCCTTTGGGGATTCGGGGAGCAGGAACTGCTGCTCCGGGGCCGAGGCCGGTTGCTCCACTGTGAGAGGTGATTGGCGGCGCCCTTCGGCAACCCCGATAACTGGTGCTGTAGCCTGCTTGGGCTCCGGGGCTGCCAAAGGTGCAGGTGGCTCTTGCATGTCCTCACGGTGGATCAGAGCTCTGACCACCAGCTGCACCAGGCCCGACACGGCAGGTGACATCCCTGCTCTTCTGAGTTGCTGGAGAGTAGCAGGGATGGGATTTTCCAGCTCAGGATCTGAAGCTGCAGCAGGCACCACAGTGGGAGCTGGGACTAGCTTTCGGCGCGGTTCCAGATCTCGCTCTGGGGCTGCTGCTGTCGCTCCAAGAAGAGAAAGTACGGTCATCATGATTGTCTTTCCATGTCCCTTCCAAATGAAGTAAATTTGCCCACCACTCGATATTGTCTGCGTCTAAGAACCCGTCCCTGGGTGGTCTCCCCAAACTGTAGCCCATGGGGACAGTGATCTGAGACCACTCCTTGCTCCCAGCCACACTGCAGTCTGTGGAGGTTTGCTCTGTGTTGCTCACTGTCTCCCCTCCACAGGCCTCCATCAGTCACCCCCAGTCCTCCTCACCCGCAGTCTCCAGCTCAGCGGGCTTGAGGTGTCGCAGCCGAGAGAGGAGTAGCCAGGCACGTTGCTCCAGGTCTGAGCCTGGCACATTGCACCGTACGTATGCCAGTAGTGCCCTTAGGCAGGGAAATTCTGGGGGCTGGAAGAAATCTTCAGGGTAGTGGCCCAGCCAGGTGGCCAGGATGGAGGAGATGGCCCTGGGGACAGACAGGTGGGCAGAGGAGTCAGAGGACAGGGCACCTCCCACACGGATGCCCCAGGGAACCCCTGTGGGAACCTGGGCCCCTGGTCCCCGGCTCCTGGCTGTCAGAGCCCATTCCTACTCCATGTCCACCTGTGATGTGGCAGTCCTGCCTGAGGCAGGCCTGGTCACTGAGGAGGGGCTGGCCCAAAGCCTCCGTGAGTGGGAGCCCTTGACCCCTGGTGTGACCATTTCTGTCCTCCAGGCGGAAGCTGGGCGCCCTGCTCAGTCTCCCTGCCCGCTTGCCGCGATGACTTCTACTGCATGTGGGCAGGGAGGGGTGGCATGTCTGGCGTGGTCATTGCCCTCAGTGCACACTAGTGCTCTGTGACTATCCAACCAAGGAGGGAACAAAGGGACTCTGTCCCATCCCTGGCCTTCCCAGGACCCTCCCGATACCTCCCACTTCCCCTCCCGTGCCTACGTGCTGCCTCGTTCAGTAGGTGCCAGGAGAGGGGGTCCTTCCGTGGACACTGATCTCCCACTGGGTGGGGGACGTCCAGTCCCCGAGCCCTCCCTGGCTCTCCTGAGTACCTGCTGAGCACCCAGTGTCGACGTTCCACCAGATGTGTGGAAGCCATGCCCTTCGTTCTGGGTCCCAGGATTGGGGGAGAGGCAGGGCTGGGAGGTGGCGGGGATGGGGAATGACTCTGTGAGGGGCTGAGGCTGCCCTCCAGCCCCCCCTGCTCTCCCACAGTGCCCACACCCCACCCAGGGCTCTCCAGGACCCCTTTCCCTCTTCTGCAGAAGAAGCCCTCAGACCTGGACCCTCTCCCAGGAATTGCAGATGTGTGGGATGAGGGTCCAGCGGCCCCCAGATCACAGTCCCCTCGCTGCTCCCTCAAAGAAGGAAGGGCCCTCTGCATTAGCCAAAGCTCACTCACATGACCCGCTGCTCCTGGGCTCTGCCGATCTCGTCCCAGGAAGAGAGGACGCATCTGTAGCTAGAGGAGGCCGAGGGGTGGTGGGGGGATCACATGAAATGCCCTGTGAGCCCTCCCTCTCATCCTATCTAGTGTCACTGTCTGACTGCCGACTACAATGGAGCCCTGGGGTGCTCCTGGGTGATGTCTGCTGTGTGCGTGGGATCACAGCCAGCGCCCAGGGAAGCGTCCGCAGGTCTGCACCTAGAAGGGCGTCCATCCTTTATGCTCGATGAATGAAAGGGCCCCCACCAGCCCCATCCCAGAGAGCTGAGTGGGCCTGGGGCCCCCTGCTCATCCCCGGGCATGCCTGCTCTGGTCTCACCCAGGACACAGACCCCAGATGGAGTGTCAGATGTTCTTCTCCAAGGGGAAAAGAGCCCAGCTCAAGACCGTGGTGACNGTGAGGGCTGAGGCAGAGGCTTCTTCCTGGGGAGCGGGACGATGATCCATGAGCATGACCACAGCCCCTGTAGCGGACCTTTCCTCAGGGCCAGGCACCCAGGTGTCCTTACCCTACAGGACCCCACCGAGTCCCTGTAATAACTCTGCCCCAGTCAGAGGAGCCAACTGAGGCTCCGGGAAGTTGGGTGGCATTCCCCAGACTCCCAAGAAGGAGGTGGGCAAATGCCATTGGCCTGTGGAGGGGCAGGGTGCCCACCTTGTCAGCAGCTGGTCCAGCACCTCCTCGGTGGTAGCAAAATCTCTGTATGTGGTCAGGAACGTGGAGACGTAGCTGAGGTCTCCGTCCAGGAAGGCGGGCAGCAGGTGTTCCGCTCGCTTCTTCAGCAGCTCCGACCGTTGGGGCCGCNCTGGGGCCCCCTGCTCATCCCCGGGCATGCCTGCTCTGGTCTCACCCAGGACACAGACCCCAGATGGAGTGTCAGATGTTCTTCTCCAAGGGGAAAAGAACCCAGCTCAAGACCGTGGTGACGGTGAGGGCTGAGGCAGAGGCTTCTTCCTGGGGAGCGGGACGATGATCCATGAGCATGACCACAGCCCCTGTAGCGGACCTTTCCTCAGGGCCAGGCACCCAGGTGTCCTTACCCTACAGGACCCCACCGAGTCCCTGTAATAACTCTGCCCCAGTCAGAGGAGCCAACTGAGGCTCCGGGAAGTTGGGTGGCATTCCCCAGACTCCCAAAAAGGAGGTGGGCAAATGCCATTGGCCTGTGGAGGGGCAGGGTGCCCACCTTGTCAGCAGCTGGTCCAGCACCTCCTCGGTGGTAGCAAAATCTCTGTATGTGGCCAGGAACGTGGAGATGTAGCTGAGGTCTCCGTCTAGGAAGGCGGGCAGCAGGTGTTCTACTCACTTCTTCAGCAGCTCCGACCATTGGGGCTGCACCACGCAGGTCCCATTGCTCTTCCCGGTTGAGGCCTTTCTAGCCTGAGGTGGGACAGGGGAGACATGCGGTCCTCACTGCGGTCACCAGGAGCGTTGGGGGTTGGAGCCCAGAGCAAACCCACGGTAGANGGTGATGTAGGCAAAGAGGTGGGACAAGAGGGCCACGGTAGACAAAAGGAGCGAGGTGCCTGGCTGGTTCCGTGAGTTCAGGGTCCGCCTCTTTGTTTCTGCTGAGGTCATGATTCACGCGTTCTGAGATCGAGTCCGTCATCAGGCTTCGCATTTAGGGCAGGGTCTACTTGAGGATCCTGTCTCTCCCTCTGTGTCTCCAACCCCCGTCTCTGTCTCTGTCTCTATCTCTGTCTGTCTCTCAACAAAATAACTCATGCAATCTTTTTAGGGAAAAAGGAGAATGGCAACAATAGGAGGATGTGCGGTGGGGGTGTGTGAGTGGACGTTGGTATCTCAGGTCAGATGGTTAGCTGAGTATTGACAGCCACTCCCTGCACTAACGGCATCGTCCCTGTGATTTCTGAGGATGTATCCCAGGCTTGAGAACACAGAGACTGTTTCATGGGTGGGGGTGCTCAGGATTTGAGGGCACATAGGATGTTCCATGCAGCGCTCTGAGTTGGCAACAGACGGGAATCACATGAACGTCCTGCATCTGTGAAGTGCTCAGTGGCTACGGTAACTGATGGGCCTTCTGGAATGTTGTGCAGCACAAGGAGGCGCCTGCTCCAGACCCTGGAGGGGCCC
>NW_023243670.1:0-1592 GCF_002007445.2 Ailuropoda melanoleuca
TTTTTTTTTTTAACTCCAGTATAGTTAGATTTCTATTATTTTAAAAATATTTTTCTATTTTTTCTCTTTGTTCTCACTTAGGCTTCCACTTGTTATATCTAATAACTGCCATAAGCCTCTTCTGCTATGATTAGAAAAAACAAGCCTTATATAAGCTTCTCAATCTTGTAAGATATAAGTTCTGAATAAAGTACATGAGGTCTAGTTTAGTGCATGGACTTTATGATCTCTGTTTTGGCTATTTGGAGTTCTTTTCTGTTTTCTATTTTAAGTGGCCAGTGAAATGATCATTTGAAAAAATGAATTATTGCTGTACATTATGCTCATGTTATTTTTCTAGATTTTAATTGCCTATTAAAATACAACAGCTCCAGTATTAACAAATCACATACAATGTATCTAAGGATAATCATAATCTTCCACAAAACATCACTGACCTGTATATTAAAAATCAGTGACTTGTACTTAAAACATAAAATTAACCATTTTAACTATTTTAATCACAACAAAAAAGTTAACTCTGTATTTTCAAAATTACTTGAAAGATAAAAGAGAACCGAAAGAAAAAAAGTATTTCATAAGTAAATTTTGCTTTCAGGTAGGATGAAAGAGTTTGCAGCACACCAGTATTCTGAGAACAAACAGAAATCTAGGTTAAAATATCTGTTTAATTTTAAATATATGTATTACATATACATGTATGCACAAACGTTCATAATACATGCATGTATACATGTATGTTCTGTATGTTTGTGCATATGTATACACACACACACTAGGAATGGGGAAAAGTCAGAGGTAGACTAAATTTTACCAAAACTACAAGCAAGTCTCAATTTAGCCCAGTCTATGATTGCATTAAGGTGATCATCCCTCACTTTTTGCTTAGCAGAGGAAAAGGAGAATCCTCTCTAGAGGAATATAGCCTTATTGGAGCCTCTACACTTTTTTTGGATTTAAGGTATAGAATTTAATGAAACATTACCAGTAAAATCAGGAGATAAGATTATACCACTGAAAAATAGGGAAGACCAGGCAACAGAAACAAATTCAGAGATGATCTAGGTATGGAGTTTTAGTAGGAAGAACCACTAAAATTTGGTTAGTATTTTTTGTTTCAAGGAACACAGCCTCTTAGGTAACCTCAGGAAATAAAGGGGTATTATACAGACTCCTGGAACTGAGATTCATCCTATTTTTCTAACCTCTTTCTCATGAGCCTCCCTCTATTTCTTTCAATGGTTTTTATGCTATGGATCTGCTTCACCACCACTTTTTTGTATATAGAAATAAATTTTATGGGCTGATTTAAAAGAAAAACAAGTCTACACTACAACAAAAAATAATATGCCAGCAAATTAGACAACCTAGAAGAAATTCTAGAACAAATTCTAAGAAACATACAATTTTCCAAAACTGAATCAGGAAGAAATATCTGAATATATCAGTTACTAATAATAAACTTGAATTGGTAATCCAAAAATGCCCAAAAAACAAGTCCAGGACCAGTGGAGTCCCAGGGAATTCTATAAAATGTTTGAAGAAAAGTTAATGCCTATTTTCCCCAATCTATTCAAAAAGAAAAAAAAAAA
>NW_023243671.1:0-1592 GCF_002007445.2 Ailuropoda melanoleuca
GTTCATGCTGCTCACTCGTTAGATCGGTACCCAGGCCCTAGCTCACCCGTCCCTCCTGTGTTGATTACTCACCACTCCATCTCACCCCCTCAACGCCCCACCCTGGGACCAGCCTCCCGTGGCCCTCTCACCCGCTGCTCCTGGCAGGACACAAAGGTCTGGAACCCTGGGGCCACACCAAAGCCCAGCTGGTCGATGAAGGGAGGTTCATCCTGACTGTGGATCTGCACTTTGATGCCCGCTTCGAAGGACGTCTCATCTATGGGAATGAGGGGCAGGGGTGTATTGGAAGGGCTTCTGACTCCCTAACCTCCTTCAGAGCTGGGGCCATGCTACCTCTCCTAGGGATAAGCACAGTGCACGCTGGGACACTGGGGGAGGGGTTAGTCTATGGGGGCCCTAGCTCATCCCCAGCCTCCTTTCGGGTTCGCTAGCTGCCCTAATGAAACTTGCATCCTATGTACTTTTCTTACCTGGCTTCGGCTATGCATCTTGGTGTTTCAAATTCTTTCCCAGACACTCTCTATTTCTCCCCCTCCTTGTCTCCTTTCTCCCTAGCGCTCTCAGCCCCAAGGTCCCCTGAGACCAGGCTGACAGCAGACAGCCCAAGAAGAGAGGGAGTTATTTATAGAGTGAGTGGCGGCCACTGATGGAAAGGGATGGCTGGTTACCTTGGAGAGTAACTGAGCCAGGAAGGGGGAGCCAGAGAACTGTGAGGGTGGCAGTCAGGTAGAGTCGGAGATGGAGATGGCAAGATGCTGGGAGGAAGGGAGGAGAGCCCAGGTCCTGTCTCAGGTCCCACAGTGGATCTCAGGAGTTCCCTGGTGGAGGCCGAAGGCTAGGGCCGTGGGAAGGGCCCCTGAAAGAAGTGACATACCAGTCTCTCCCCATACAGGCAGGTACTCGTCCTGCTGGATGTCCAGCATGATCTCCAGCCCATTGCCAGTCCCACCCTTCATGGTCTTCAGCCGTGGACGCCCATCTCGGCCGGAGTTGAATGTATAGCACTTGCCATACCGTGTGAAGACCTGGTGAGGGCAGAGCAGAGAGCCTGAGAGTCCTGCCAGCACCCCTACCTACCAAGGGCTGCCCCAAACCCCTCCGCTGCTGGGATTGCAACACACTTCAAGAACTGTCCCTTCTGTGCAGCCTATTCTCCATTTGCCCTCCTTCCTGCTCATTCTCTGCCCTTTGCCCTGATGTAGGCCCGGGAAAGCTGATCCCAGTGGAGTGCGCTGCCCGTGCTCCTCTGCCACTTGGACAGGCTTTGGGCTGGGTCTGGTCAATGGGAGCCAACAGTGAGGGATCAGAGGGCAGAAGGAGGGAAAGCTCAGGGTATTCACCCTTCCCCACCGCTCACCCCTCCGAGAATGCTCTGGCAGTGGTTTCGACCCTCTGAGACCATACATCCTGCCAGGAGGTCTCCCTGCAAAGGACTGCTGCTTCCCTGTGCCCCTTTAGCCTGTATGTGACAATTTCCCACTATCACTAGGTGCTTCGGGCCCCTTCAGGCAGAGTTTCCTTCACTCTGCCCACGGCTCTATAAACAGTCCCTTTGTTCAAGTCTTTTCAATTAAACTATCTGAGTGGCC
>NW_023243672.1:0-1592 GCF_002007445.2 Ailuropoda melanoleuca
ATGTGGGGCTCGATCCCACAATGCCGGGATCACGCCCTGAGCCGAAGGCAGACGCTTAACCACTGCGCCACCCAGGCGCCCCCCTATTTTCTTTTTCTTAAGATTTATTTATTTATATCAGAGAGAGAGGGAGGAAAGAAGGGAAGGAGGGGGTGAGAATCTTTCAGCAGACTCCCTGCCGAGCATGGAGCTTGCTCTCACAACCCTTGAGATCACCACCTGAGGACCTGAGCCAAAACCAAGAGTGGGACCCTCAACCAACTGAGACGCCCAGATGCCCCTTGCCCAACCTTTTAAATGCCCATGCCCCCAGATTTCACACTCTCCCTCCCCTGGCAATCTAATTCATTTACGCTGGTATCAAGTGCTATCCAAATGCGGATAATGCTCAAATCTGTATCCCCAACCCAGAATTTACTCCTGAGTGTCAGAAAACACAGACATCCCACCAGCCACACAAATGCACGTCCAAACTAGAACTCCTATCTTTCAATACCCACTGCCAGCAAAACCTGCTCTCACTCTTGTGTTCTCTTTTCCTGGTGAAAATACTTTTTTGTATCAGGGTCCCCAAGACTCTACCAGGTTCAGTGATATGCCAGGACTCCTGGACTCAGCATACAGTTGTACTCATGGCTAAGATGTACCACAACAAAAAGATAACACAGCAAAATCAGCAAAGGGAAAAGGCACATGGGGGCAAAGTCCAGAGGAAATGTGGAGCAAGCTTCCAAGAGTCCTTTTCCAGTGGAGTGACACTGGACACATTTAATTCCTCCAGTAAAGAGCTGTAACAACATATATGAAGTACGGCCACCCAAGGAAGCTCATTAGAGACTCAGTGTCCGAGGTTATTCATTGGGGGCTGGTCACACAGAAACCCTCTAGCACGAAAGAAAACTCTACACTCCCAGAAAGAAGTTAAGGTTCAATATAAACCTATTGTTTGTACAGTTTAGGCACGGTGAGCCACGCATCATTAACAGAAAGCTTTGTACCAGCGTAGGGAACTGTTTACCAATCAAGTTCCCATATGCCAGCCAAGTGCCGACCTTGTAAACAGGACTTCCTAAAGATGACGTCACATCTCCTGTGTTAACTCTTTTCTGCAAACATACACAACCAAAACTGAAATCTGGGCATCATCCTCAGCTTTTTTTCCCCTGGTGCTCATGACCAATCCCTGAGTCCATTTGATTTTACTTGCTCAATATTTCTTGAACTCATCCATTTCTCTCCATCCTCACTCCCACGTCCCTAGTTCAGGTCACCATCATATCTATCTAGCTAGAATTATTCCAACAACCTCCTGATTTATCTCCCTGTCCTGTTCTTGCCTGCTTCTTATCTATTCTCCCCACTGCATCCACAGTGATCTTTCTAAAAACCAAACTTGATCAAGTCTCTTTCCTCCTTAAAACCCTCAATAACACCTCAATATTACCAAGATAAAAATCCAAACTCCACAAGACAGCTTTACAAAGTCCTTCAAGACCTTACCTCTCCATACCTCCCCAGCTTCCTAACAGGCCATTTCTCAACTCCAACTGTGTGCTACACAAAACTTTTAGCTTCTCAAATAAGGCAAGATA
>NW_023243673.1:0-1592 GCF_002007445.2 Ailuropoda melanoleuca
CCCCTCCCCTTCCCTCCCCTCCTCTCCCCTTCCCTTCCCTTTTCTTTCTCCATGCCTCAGACTGCCCTCACACATGATTTATACAACCTCTTTCTTAGTTGTCACCTTTTTAACCTCAGTCTTCTCAACCTGGACCACCTTTGCTTCTCTTGATTCATTTATCACCTCTTTGAGCTGGTTTCCAAAATTTATATCACTAACCCACCTTATCAGTACATAACATTTGAATATTTTGTCAGTTAATTAGCTGAAAAATCCAGGATAAATGGCTTTCGGTGTCGTTTGACCCAGGGACTCTCGTGATATAACCAAGGCCCTAGATTTTCTCATCTGTTTGCTCTGCCTTCCTGGAGATTGGACTCATCCTCTGACAGCCAGGAGATTAGCTAGAGTCAGCAAAGTGCTCATGCTACCGCTTTGCCCATCACACCACTGAGGGAGAAGAGAGGACCTCTGTCCCTCGCTTCAGATGGGAATCCGTTCTGCCACAGTGCACAGCTTCATATCCGGCACTGCTTTATGGCAAGTGTGAATGGAGGCTCATGGGCAAAACAGTAGGTATTCACTGCAAATATATTGTTTTTCCTCAAGTTCATCAAAACACAACCAAGAAGACACTTAATTCTTCTGTTCTGTCTTTACTAATTTTATTGGGACAGTTACCATTATCCCGTGATCCCGTAGGTTCAAATGCTCAGTATACTAATTTGCTGTTCCCTTTTTTATGACATCCCTTGTGTTCCAGTTCATGGATCCTGGAATACACTTCCACCTTGATGTCGATGTCCCATTGATTGGTCCAGCTCAGTGCAAGCCTCATCTGGTCTGTGTAATGTTCTGTGGACACTGGGGGTCCACACTGAATTCATCTGCCCAACTTCTACAAGGATGTCCACGGTATTCATGCATTTCTCACAGTATTCTGGTTTACATTGCTATCTTTGCTACCTTACTTCCTCTCCTACTTTTACTACCCAGCTGGATTTGGAATGCCTCCGAAGCATATCTGGTATTTCTCTGAGTCTTCCCACACTACCTGGGACAAGCTGTCTGTGGTGCGGAGACTCAAAGTTTCTGTTAAGACCAGACCCCAGGTGTGTTGGGGTAGAATTCTCGGCAGTCAGCATGGACTTTGAGTAAGCCCAAGTCCTCAGAGAGCTGCCCAGCAATGTGCACTGTGGAACTGTGGGGCGTAGGAAGAGATGTGATATGGAAAATGCTTTGAGGGCAGGTACGTTGGAGGAATGCCGTCTCAAACAAGGTTAGCATTTTCCTTACTATATGAGTTTTCAGATCCTTGACAGTGTAATATGCTTGCGAATCTGCACAAAAGCAGTTTTTATGGGCTGAACTGCATAACCCGCCCATTCATATGTTAAAGTCCTAACCCACTACGGAATGTGACTGTACTTGGAGATAGGGTCTTTAAAGACACAACTAGGGCCATATGGAGGGCTCTAATTCAAAATGACTGGTGTCTTTATAAGAAGAGATTAGGACACAAACATGCATAGAGGAAAGACCTTGTGAAGACATGGGGAGAATATGGCCCACAAACCAGGGAGAGAGGCCTCAGAAGACACCAACCCTGC
>NW_023243674.1:0-1592 GCF_002007445.2 Ailuropoda melanoleuca
TGTGTGTGTGTGTGTGTGTGTGTGTGTGTGTTTACAACATGGTGGGGGAAACAGCTGAGGCTGTTTACATCTGGAGGCAACTGACCTGGAGATGATGGATACCCTGGAGGTCTCTCCCTATGCCCCCACTGAGTCAAGTCAGAGTAAAGAAAGATTTAGTACCTAGTGATACTGTTCAATCATTTGTAGCAGGCCCACCCATTGGGAAGCTATGTGCTACACTACAATGTCCCTGTAGAAAATAGGAGGTGAGAGGTAAATACGTTTTTCCTGAGTTCACAATGCCTCTAGCTCCCCTTATCATCATAGGCCACGTAGTGGGAGTTTGGATTGGTGGTGTTCTCAGATCTGTTATATTCCTCCCCGTCTCGGTTCCTCCCCTCTATCTGCTGTAGTATATTATTGATGGTTGAGTTTTGTTCATTCAGGAAGTATTTATTGAATATTTCTGTGTGTAGTGCTTTGGTAGTTAAAAAGATTCACGGTTTGCCAGAAGAGATGATACTTGTTGCCATAGTCTGGATACTTGTGTCCCCCTTCAAATTCATTTAATAAAATTCTAACCTTCAAGGTGATGGCATAGAAGGAGGGGCCTTTTGGTGGTGATTAGGCAATGCAGGTGGAACCCTCCTGAATAGGATTAGTGTCCTTATTGAAGAGGCTCAAGAGAGATACTTTGTTCCTTTTGCCATGTGAAGACACCATAAGGAAGTGCCATCCACGCACCAGGAAACTGGTTCTCACCAGACACTGAGTTTGCAGGTGCCTTGATCTTGGACTTCTCAGCCTCTAGAACTGTAAACAATAAATTTCTATTGTTTATAAGCTACTAAGTCTATGGCATTTTGTTAAAGCAGCTCAAATGGACTAAGACGTGTACATCTATTACTTTAATATAGAGTGTGCAGTATCCTACCCGTGCCATGAACAAAGTGCAACAAACAGGAGGGGTACTGCGATTAGTTTCAATTAGTAAGTGTAGTGAATATTTCATTAACAAGTAGCATCTTATCCAAGCCTTGAAAGATTAGTGGAATTTAAACACAAGAGGTTAAGAGGTTGGTGATGAGGACAGTAATGCAGATAGAATTGATAGTATCAGGAAAGACTTCTATGCTTAGAACAGTGTTTACCTGTTAAAAAGAAAGAGAGGGACAAGGAGAGGAAAAGAACAGTTTCTTGCCCCATTGTATCTTCCAATTACTACCTTATTTCTTTCTTCCTTTGTATAGCCAAATTTCTCAAATCATTTGCCCGTACTTGCTATTTGGCCTTCTTCTGTGCTGCGGTAATTTGATCCCCGCATATTATGCCTCTGAGATTCATTTTACTGAGATCATCAAAGACACCTGTAACTAAATCTCCCTGGCACGTTTATGTTCTTATCAGGTCCCTCAACTGGTTTTGACATTGTTGTCCATGTGTCATCCCTTAAAACACTCTCCTTAGTTTCCCAGAAATCCTGCTTTTCCTCTCTGTCTAGTCATTCCCCCATCCCCTCTTTGTCCTTCTCTTATTTCTACCATCCCTTAAATGTTCTTGTATTTGATGTTCTTTTCTAGGACCTCCGCTTTTCTTACTCTTCATACTCT
>NW_023243675.1:0-1593 GCF_002007445.2 Ailuropoda melanoleuca
ATGGGGAATGAAAGTGTAGTTACAGATATTCACAACAATCATGAATTCCAAACACTTTCCCCGATGGTGACAGCCTGGAGTTTACTAATCTGTTTTAAGACACGCCATTTTTACACACCCATGCATGGCAGGCAATGTTTCCCCCAGCGCGTGGAAAGATTTCCCCTAGCTGTGGATACGGAGAAAAAGACTGAACCACAAAGACAAAAGTGATAGTAATTCCCGAAGCCACACATTAGGGGTTCGGAGAAGATTTCGATGTCTTCAGTCTTCAGTGTGTTATGTCTTTCGTGTATACTTAATATGCAGACAACTTTGGATCGTCTGCCACTGAAGGAAAGCAGTCTCGAGGATAAATGGTGATTAAGGATTAGAATAACACACACACCGCTAACTATTCCTTGATAACCGAGAGGTCCTGGCACTACCCAGAGGCCAGAGCTCCGCCTTGGTCGTGCTTCACGACGCTGCGGTAAAGCCCGAGGGTTCTGGTTCTCCGGCCAGCAGCATCTGTGACACGGGTGACTCAGAAAGGATATCCTGGGGGTCAAGGGCACCCACTTACAAGCCATCGAGTCAAGGCTGGGACCACCCAGGCTTCACTCCCTTGGCCTTGCCTGCCTTGGAAGCCAGGGCAGCCCTCACCTCCTGAACTGAGCGCTGGGCAAACCCAGGACCACCTTCCTTCTGGCATCTCTCTGCCAGGGAGTCGAGGCCTGAATCCCCCCAGGGAGCGGCCCGTCAACCTTCTCCCTGTGGTCACCTCAGTAAAGCCGAGCCAAACACCAGCCACTTACTAACCTGGGTGTGGGGCGGGGGCGGGGCCCGCATAGGCAGCGACTGCGCAGCTTCACTCACCACAGAATCATCGATTTCTGCGAGGCGTGTCCGGTGTTTCCGCCCCAAGCGCATTATCTTTTTCCACGTGTAGTAGTACTCCACACACTGAGCCACCGTCTTAGACTTCACCTGCCGGGAAAGCCAAGTCCAGATCAGCACAGCAGCGCCGGGTGGGCCAAGCCACAAGCTTTGGTGAAAACTTAATTTTATAATAGCTAATAGGTGTATGCAATGCAATAAAAAAAAAAATGTAGTCCAAAAAACCTTCCTTCCCGTGCCTGGTCTCTGTCCATCCAGTTCTCACCCCCCACGCCTGCCACACGCTAGCCCCTCTTCTTCATTTCTTGGGTCTCATTCCAGAATCTCTTTACGCATATACCAACGAACACGAAATATGTTTCTCCTCACAAGAGGCGGCACACTGTCTATGCCGCATAGGTCTATGTTTCGCAACTTGATTTTTTCTTTTTCACAATATAGCCTGGAGATCTTTTTTCATGTTGGCCCATAGAGAGCTCATTCCTTTTTTTAACCCATAAAGCAGCATGCTTTTTCATTTAATGTGCTTAAGCGTATTTGGCTCTCTGGCTGGTTGACCTTCAAAATCTATTTATGAAAAATGTTCCTTAGTAATCGAACAGGAGTGTAAGGCAAAAGTTACGATGGCAAGAACTTAGTTTTGGCAGGAAACAAACTTTGCCCTGTCCTCCCCCAAGTGGGCAAAGGTACATGTACTCTAAAGGGAAAAAAAAA
>NW_023243676.1:0-788 GCF_002007445.2 Ailuropoda melanoleuca
TAGATTGTAAATTTCTGTTCTGTATCACTCTTGGGGCCTTTTTACTTTTATAGAACTCCCCTTAATATCTCTTCTAGGGCTGGCTTTGTGGTCACAAATTCCTTCAGTTTCTGCCAGTCTTGGAAGGTCCTTATCTCTCCATCAATTCTGAATGACAACCTTGCTGGATAAAGTATCCTTGCCTGCATATTCTTCTCATTTAGAGCTTTGAAAATACCTTGCCAACCCTTCCTGGCCTGCCAGGTGTCTGTAGACAGGTCTGATGGTATTCTTCCCTCTGTAGGTAAGGATTTTCTTCCCCCTAGCCACTCTCAAGACTGTATCCTTGGATCTAATATTTGCGAATTGCACTATGATGTGACGTGGTGTAGGTCTGTTCTCATTGACCTTGGGCGGGGTCCTCTCTGCCTCTTGGACATGAATGCTTTTTTTTCCTTTTCCAGATTAGGGAAGTTCTCAGCTACAATTTGTTCAAATATCTTTTCTAGACCTCTCTCTTTCTCCACCCCCTTGGGGATGCCAATGATTCTACCATTGGAACGTTTCATTAAGTCAGTAATCTCCCATAATCTACATTCTTGTGATTGGATTTTTTTGAGCCAAGTTTCCGTTTTTGCTTTCTCTTCTACCATCCCATCTTCCAATTCACTAATTCGTTCTTCTGCCTCATTTACCCTGGACGTCAGAGTGTCTAGTTTAGACTGCATTTGATTCATAGCATTTTTAATTTCTGCCAGATTCGCTCTCATTTCCGCCCTTAGAGATTCTATATTCTCGTTAATATTTTT
>NW_023243676.1:964-1265 GCF_002007445.2 Ailuropoda melanoleuca
GGGGATGCACAGAGCCCAAATTATTGACCAGGACCCAGGCAGTGTGCACTTGTTTTATAGGGACCTTAGGGATGTGGACTTTTTGATTTTTCAGCCTGCCTTCTGGGGGAGGGGTCTGCCGCAATGATACTCAGGCAACTGTGTTTGGGTAGAGTTGCCGCATCCCCTGGGAGGGGGGATGGGGATGGGTACAATGTGAACTGGTGTTTCTGGGCCTTTGTTCTCTGGCAGATTTCCCTGGTGATTTATTGTGCCTTTTCTGAGAGTCAGAGCAGCAGTGGCCTATCCTAGCCTCTGTCAC
>NW_023243677.1:0-1095 GCF_002007445.2 Ailuropoda melanoleuca
TTCCTGCTCCTCCTCCGTCCTGTTCTTCCTCCTGTCATGATGCTGTATTATGTTCATGCTCCCGTGTAATCCGTTATCTCCCTCTTGTCTCCCCAGTGGACTCAAAGTGCTCTGAGGGTGCTTGTGGCAAACAATTTTCACAATATTTAACTCAACCATGTCTAACCTGTGTCCATACTGCTCGGCCATTGTCTTTCTTCTTCCATTTTTTTTAAACTTATAATACCATTTATTTCATAATATTTTAGAATTTATAGATCTTTTATTTCTGTGTGTATCAGCTAATGTTTAGGACCCCTAACCTCAAGTGGGTCTTGACAGACAGACCATCCTTGTATGTTTCCCTAGGCAGTTCACTGTTCCATATTGTATTCCTCAAACCTCTTCTTCCTTCTCACTCTTAGCTGATCATTTATTTCTGATTTCATTGAGAAAACAGACCTAGTTGGAAGCGAACTTCCACATCCTCCCTCTACTGTATCAACCAACCTACCAGGAACTCCCTCTTTGCTCCTACCTGAGGCCACTATCTCCTCCTGCTCTGTGGACAGGTGGAGATGCACCTGTCCCAGGTCTCTGCAGAATTGCTCCCACCAGCATATAAACATCTGATAATATATTTCTCAAACATATCAATAGTACCTTTCTTAGAACCTTTTCTTAGATCTCNTGGCTCTCCCACCTCATTCACACAAATGTCATCTTATCAGAGAGCTCTTCCCTATACAGCCATTTAAAATATCAACTCCCATTATATCTTTGTCCTAGCTTGCTTTCTTTTATTCATATCATTGTCCTGACATTATTAGCTGAGAGCAGGAATTTAGACTACTTTGATCAACTCTCTCCGTAATGCCTAGAAGAATGCCAGAAATATTACAGGAGCCCCAGAGTATTTCCTGCCTTAATTCCATATTTCTCTCCTGCTGCTCTACCATTTTTCTGTTCCCCTTTCATAGNCCCCCTTTTATAGCACAATAGAAGAATTTTCTATACCCGCATCTCTACTTCCTTTCTTCCCATCCTCTCAAATCCCCTCTGTTCTGGATCTCATCCTCAACACTCCACTGAAATGACACTTGACGAGGCCACCAA
>NW_023243678.1:0-1593 GCF_002007445.2 Ailuropoda melanoleuca
AATACTCCCGTGCAGTGGAAGGAGGGACAGCTTTCGAGTCAGAAACACCAGGGTTGGAATCCTTCCCCTACTGATTATGAGCTGCTTGACTGGGGGAAAGTCATCACACCACTTTGAGGTTTCCCCTCTGTAATGGGGACATAATGACACCCTTGTGGTCAGGTTTCTGTGAGGACTGAACAAGTTACAAAGGACATGGGGCCACAGGCTCACACGGCAGGAGCTCAACCGAACTTGAATCTCAGCCCGGCCTCCTCCCTGAAAGATGGCAATCTGGGGTCCCTGGGGGCCGCAGAGGGTACTCTAAGGTAGTGGAATGGCCCATGGAGATGGCCTGGGTGGGGGAGAGGTGAGAGCGAGGCCAGGGTGGCCTCCTTCACTGTGCGGGCCCCTCGCTCTGGAGATGACAGTACAACGGAGAGCCCGGGGCCAGAGTCAGCACATCTTAGGTCCCAACTCTGCTGCGGGGTTTCAGGCGGGTCTGGCCCCTCTCCAGCCTCAGTCTCCATCTCCGTCCAATGGCAGAGTTGAGCGCAGGGGTCCCCAGGGCAGCCTCCCACTCTGACTTGCCCAGGCGGTGCTGCTGTCTTGGAGTTAAGGGTGGGGAGTGGGGGAGGGGCTGCCCAGGGACCTGCATCCCCCACGGTGATCCAGGGAAGCCTTCGAGTGGGGGCGACAGTGAGTCCCTGAATGATGAGAACTGCCTGCTAACAAGGGGCAGGGAGACTGGGACAGGGAGGTGCCGAGTAGGACTTGGGGAACTTCCAACCATACCTAATAATTGGCATTAATCATCTCACGCCATCCACAGATACACATAAAACCCAGGTAAAAATGCTTGCTCTGCACTCCCAGGTTGGTGCCACGTAGCCTCTGTGATCTAGAAATTCTAGAACCTCCTCTACCACACTGTAGCTGCACGAAGCCCCTCAGTCCCCTGATGTGATCCTTGCAGCCCCCCGACAGCTGGTGCAGCTGAGCCTCGGGGGGAAGAGCCTTACCCGGCACTCCTTCTAACACGCTGGTGCCATCCTTCTCCCGCCCTGACTGATGCGCTCCTTCAACCTGGCAGGCAAATGGAGGGATAAAGTCAAGTTTGAGCAGGTGCTGGAAGGAGCCTTCCATGGGAACACAAAGGCCACCAGCGAGGTGCCCGTGATCCAGCGCCTGGGTGTGCCCGACGTGCACTGGGAGCAGGAGCTCGCCAGCTGGCTGCTGTGGCAGCCGTGCCGAGGCACTCAGTGGCCTCCTGAGCCTGCCCGGCCACGGGAAGCTGCAGCAGCTGGAGGACAAGCTCTCCAGAACTCATCTCTCCAACATCCTCAGAGTCATTAACGTACGGTGCTTCCCGGTCCAGGGCCAACCCGGGCGCTGCCACGTCGGGCCCGGCCACAGGAAGGAGGGTGGACCCTCATCCCGTGGGCCGCACAACTGCGCATGACCTGCTGTCCCAGACACAGGCTTGTGTCACTCATACTGCACCGGCCAGGTTCCGTGAGAGGGACAGGGCCCACAGGGAGGAGGCCAAAGTCCTGTGTCCTTGGAGACTCCCCCGCCCACCACCACCACGGACACTGCCCCTTCCCTGTGTCA
>NW_023243679.1:0-1593 GCF_002007445.2 Ailuropoda melanoleuca
CCTCCGGCCCGCACGAGGGACGAACTGACTGACGTACCTCGCCCGCCCCTGCCCCGCCCCTGCCTCATATCGCCCTGGGCTCCCGGGGCTCACTTCTGGAGCGCCTTCTCTCCCTGCGGCTCTCTTCAGCCCTTTCTCTCCCCGGCACCTCAGGCGTCGGCGGCGGCGACCCCAGCAGCAGCAGCACTGAGCGACGCGAGCGGGCGGCCGAGACGATGAAGTGCAAGCCGAACCAGACGCGCACCTACGACCCGGAGGGGTTCAAGAAGCGGGCGGCGTGCCTTTGCTTCCGGAGCGAGCGCGAGGATGAGGTGCTGTTAGTGAGCAGCAGTCGGTACCCTGACCGCTGGATCGTGCCGGGCGGGGGCATGGAGCCCGAGGAGGAGCCGGGCGGTGCGGCAGTCCGAGAGGTGTTCGAAGAGGCGGGAGTCAAGGGGAAGTTAGGCCGGCTCCTGGGCATTTTCGAACAGAACCAAGACCGCAAGCACAGAACGTACGTGTACGTACTGACCGTCACTGAGATTCTGGAAGATTGGGAAGATTCGGTTAGCATCGGGAGGAAGCGAGAGTGGTTCAAAATCGAAGATGCGATCAAGGTTCTCCGCTGCCACAAGCCCGTGCATGCCGAATATCTGGAAAAACTCAAGCTGGGCGGTTCCCCAACCAATGGAAACTCCGCGGCTCCGTCCCTGCCACAGAGCGATGCCTAGTATGTACCGCTCCTGCACAGACTTCTGCTTTCCGCCTACCTTAGAATAAATAGTGCCCGGAGCGCTCTCATTCCTTGTGCGGTCTCACGGGGAGGAGGGGGGCTTCTTTTGTCTCCTTGGCAGACCTCTGAATCACGCTTGCAAACTGTCTCAGTTGCCAGGCACTGTTTTCAGACAATTTGCACGTTTTTCAGATGCTTTGAAAATCGCTGCTTGGTAGCACCGTAACAGATTTAGGTAATCCTAAACCACATGGGTTTTTTTTTTTGTTATTTTTTTAGGGTGCCTTAACTGCTTGCCCAGGCTTTAGCGTGTGTGTGTGTGTGTGTGTATGTATGTATGTACACGTTGTGGTTTTATTACATTGCACACACGTGTGTGTGTGTGCACGTGTGCGTTTTTGGTACCAATCTTGTGGTTTGTTTTGTAGTTGAACGCCTTTAAAATCTGAACATCTTGGTTGTGTGGCATCTTTAATTTTTTTTTTCTTAACTTGCTTTCTGTTTCACTGCATTAGCCCTTGCTAGCAAGCCCTTCTGTGATGGGAATTGGTTTAAAGATAGTTATATATATATATTTAAAAAGTACTTAAGAAATTTTACATCTTGTGGTCTTTCCACACTGGGCAATAATTTTGTGTTCAGTAATGTGATCTCATTTGCCCTTTTCAGAAGTTTCTTTACTCATATCTTCATGATTTGATTTTCAAAAGAATTTTCACCAGTGGTATTTTGTTGCTGCTTATTTGAAATGGCCATGTCCCATATAGCCCCAAAGTAATTTAACGAAATATTACTTTATACAGTGAATATCTTCTTGGGAAAGTATTGTTAGCCAAACACATCCTGGTATGTACATACTATCATGAAAACTGTATTCATAG
>NW_023243680.1:0-3191 GCF_002007445.2 Ailuropoda melanoleuca
CGGCTCCCTCACGGTCAACTCTGGACCTGCCCCAGCCTGGACCTCACGGGAGACCCTGGCTTGCTCCCAAATCGCTGCTCTCTCCTGCCAGAGACAGTCGGACAGACAGGAGGATGAGCCCACACATGCTCCGTGGCAACCACACGTCCCTACATCATCTCGAAGTTGACATCTGGGCTCTGCTGAGCACATCCAGGCCCCTATGGACTCTCCGTGATATCTCAGGCTCAGTGCATCTGTCATGCTGACTCCTTCTTCCTGGAAGATAACCTGAGCCTGAAACACAGAGGGTGTCCCACTCGGCTCCTCCGGGGCGTGTCACCACCACTCTGTCCCTACAATGCTGGCGACTGGGAGTGCAAAGCACAGGGAGTCGGGACCTGGCTCCCGAGCTTGGATCGTTCCCAGCATGCATCTCCCTGTCCCATCAATTGCAGCAGAGGAACCCTAAAGAGGAAGGAATAATTGATTGTTTATCATGAAGATGATTGATCCTGTTGAGAATGTGTGGTGGGTAATGAAGCAGTGATGATCGCAGACCCTGAGGTGATGGCGGGAAGAGCCCTTCCACCTGACTGCGGTTGGGGCTCCTCTGGGAGCGCACACTTGGGCTGTCAGTGTCCTCCTCCCTCAAAGCAAGAGCCCTGCATCCTCTCACCAGCCACAAGGACCACCCTCCTGGGCATACTTGCAATTGGTGAAGCTCTGCTGGGGGGGTCTTCAGGCCCTGGCAGGCATCCCCTAAGCTCTAGGGGCCCAAGGCAGGTGGTGCGGGTGGTTGGCATGTGGGCTGTGTGGGCATGCATCCCCCAGCCCCATCAGCAGCAGCCCTGCTGTGGACCAGGTTGCCAACTGAAGGGCACTCCTGATAATGCTTCCACCTGAATTTAAGTCACGTCACACCTTTAGCAAACCTGGCTTTCCCTGTGCCTTAGAAAGTGCTGAATTTCCCTACGGGGCTGCATCAACTCTGAGGAAGATGGCAAGAGCCTTTGGGAGAGGCACTCAGGGCCCTGAGCATGCCCCGGACAAGGGGGAGCCTGAGGACCTGGGCCAAAGCTGCAGGAGGGGTTCTCCTGGTGCCTGTCCCCGGTCTGTCAAAGACACCCCCCCGTTCTGGCAGCTGCAGGTCAGACAGCACTATGTGCCAAAAGCCAGGGACCAACTATGCATGGCTGTCTCTCCAGCCACCTCAAGATTTGGCGTCTCCAGNAGGTTCTCCTGGCACCTGTCCCCGGTCTGTCAAAGACACCCCCCCGTTCTGGCAGCTGCAGGTCAGACAGCGCTATGTGCCAAAAGCCAGGGACCAACTATGCATGGCTGTCTCTCCAGCCACCTCAAGATTTGGCGTCTCCAGTGACTTCAAGACTTCCTTCCTCCAGTTAGCAGTAGAGGTGACCTTTGTCAGAGGAGGAGGGGCTGTGCATTTGTCTGCATCCTTGGGGACTGAGGCTCGGTGGTTGAGGTCGGGGGACTCACAGCAGGCTATGGCCTTCCCCTGGAAGGTGTGGAGCCCTGGAAGATCCAAAGCCACAGATAGGGGACACCAGCGTCCCCCCATTGGCCATCACAAGGGTCAACCGTGTGCCTGGGCCGAGCAGCCCTGTCCTGAGCAGCTGGGTGTTCCAGCCGGGGCGGCCTCCAAGCAGCTGCCAGAGCTCAGTGGGCCCTTCCACTTTGTGGGGCATTAGCTTCCCCAGCTGCTCAGCCTGCTTGTGAGGAAATTTGAGAGAGCAGTGAGCCGCAGTGCCTGGAAGGTGGCCAGAACGTATGGGCTCAGTGCACGCTAGGCTCCTTTGCCTTCTCCCTTTTGTAGGTTTCAGATCGGCCCTTGGGATGGTTTTCCAAGGACTCTGGGTTCAATTCATGCCTCCCTAAGACTATCTAGATCTTCTCCTAGAGTGATCCTGCAGGCCACGGGGTCACTGGCTCACATTCTGAGTGCAGCCATGGCACCAGCTCTGTCCCTGGAGTTCTGCGGACCATGCTGGCCCTCAGGCTTCCCAAGAGGCCACCAGGTGAGTGCAGGGAACAGAGAGGGGAAGGGCCTTGGCTAAGGTCACACAGCTCCAGAGCCTGATGCTTGGGGACTCCCAGAGCCCACCCATTTACTCTGTGCGCAAGCACCTTCCTGCCATCCTCTTCCCTGAGACCTCTGGGTCTGGCTCTGATCTCCCAGCCTGGAGTTGGGGCGGCCCTGGGGAGGGAGCCTGCTGAGGCAGATTCCAGAGTGAGGCTGGAGGGCATGTCAGGCATTCACTGAGATGGGAACCCACAGCAGATTTCTGTAGGTGGAGGAGACTGAGTGTCCGTGGAGGGTGTCCACGTCACGGCCTCACAGCTGTGTCCCTGGCAAATGACTGAATCTGTCTGGGCCCCACTTCTTCTGTAGAACTGGGGCTCATAGCGCTTTCTTCCCCAGGCCTTGGTGAGGATAAACCAAGACAATATACAATAAGCATCTCACCAGTGCTTGGAACAGAAGCAGCGTCCGTGGAGACAGATCTCCCTATGACTGCTGGGTAGAAAACTTGTTTATTGAGCCCCTGCTGAGCTGGGCACCTGGTTTTGAACATCAGCGATCAAGTGCCTGGCTTCAGGGAGCTGCACTCCAACAGGATGACTCAGAGCCACCCTGGGCCAGTTACACAACCTTGCTGAGCCACGTCTCCCGCTTTAAACCTGGGACATTCCTGTCTTTCTGGTAAATGTTGGGCTGTGCAGACATGCAACAGTGCAGGACCTGACCCAGGAAGCCGTGGACCCAGCAAGTTCACGGCTCCCATTTAGGCCCAGCTCTCTTCCCCACAGCACCACAACAGTCTATTNACCCCGGGTCGTACGTCTCTTCTCAGTGGTGATGACAGCGGCCACAAGCGGCAGCCCCTAGTGGTGTTTTGTCTGGGCCAAGAGCCTGAAGATGTACGCCAACTCCAGGGTCAGTTTGGCTGCTGTGAACTGCCTCACAGTGGTTCCCACCTCCACCGTTGTGAATGTACTGGGGCTGTTGCTGGCCTGGTGGTAGGGGATCTGGTACCCTGTGGACAGGGCAGGAGGACCACACATTGGTCACGTCACCCCCCTTGGACACCACACTTCCGCCACCCTGCCACCACCACTCTTTCTTTCCCCGACATTCTTCCTCCTCTGCCAGCATCTGAGAGGGAGGGCACAGCCGTGGTGATGGATGG
>NW_023243681.1:0-1593 GCF_002007445.2 Ailuropoda melanoleuca
GTTCCTTCTCTCGCTGGCTGTCTCTATCTCTGTCGAATAAATAAATAAAATCTTAAAAAAAAAAAAAGAAAGAAAGCTGACTTGTGAGGGGTTCTTTTAGTAACCCTCCTCCTTTGGTCCTCCTCTCCCACCCCCAGACTAACGTTCTTTTCCAACCGTGAGCCATCTGTGTGCGTAGGAGCGGCAGTGCCATCACGAGATGATGGTGGGGAACCAAACGTCCTCTCCCCTCCACCAGAAGACACTTCATGTAGAACAGCTCTGCAGGGTCCTATGTCCTGTTCCTCCCTGGTTGGTACCATTTGCCCCAAAGAGGACATGAAGGCAACAATTGTGCATTCCAGCCGCTCACTGTGGCCACTCTTAGAATCAACCGACTCCCCATATTAGAATGAGTTTATCTCTCTGGAGAATCGGCCCGTGTTGGGGCAGCCATATGTGTTCTTTTGTGTTTTGTTTTTGTGTTTTGTTTTTTGAATTGTCAAGGCCTGAGCCACTCATTCCCATGCATCAGATCTGAAAGCAGGCCTCTCCGAGTGGGTGGTGGCTGCGGGGGAGATATTTGCATTTCTGACCTGCTGCATGCCTTTGCTGAATGAAATTCATATAATTACTACACACCATGACTTCCTCTGGAGTTGTATCCGTTCTGGTTGGCTTTTTTTCTTCCTCCACTTCATCAGCATCCAATTAATTAACGGTTGCCATAGCGACTGTTGCCATGACAGCATAAAATTCTCCCCAAGGGCTTCTCATTCATATTCTAATGAAATACAGGCGCAGAGCTGGGTGGCTGGAAAAAGTGGTCGGGAGAATAGAAGAAGAATGGAAGAGGAAAGAGGAAAAGTCTGCCTTCTCTTGAAGTCTTCCCTTCTCTGTCTTCAGCCTTAGACTGCTTTACCTTAGGAAGCGTATCTTTATTTTTCTTTATACTTTTCCTATTTTATATTTTTTTCCTGTTTTTTCCTCCCGGTTTTTAATGCCTGGCTGTTCCTGGGGCCAGAATAAGTATTATTGGGTAACATGGGCTTTTCCTGCCTTAGGGCCAGGGTCTTCTCTCTCTTTTTTTTTTTTTCTTTTTTCTGGTTCAGAAAGTGAGGGGCGCATTGATTGTTTAGCCTGGCAGGTCTGCTGGTGGGATTTCTAATGGACTCTTCGTAGATCACTTAAAGGAAGTGGGGCTTTGTCACTTACACTGGCAGCTTCCACCTCTCAAGAGAGGATCATATCTGTCACCTGCCCACATAAAATTTCCCAGAAAGCAATAGTTCTAACAAGATTTCTTCACTGCCCTTGCAAACCTGCCCACTGATTACATACCTCTGTTTGATATCACACTGTGTTCATTCACTCTTTAGTTTCTTAGAAAGGCTAAAAATCTTTGCCCACCACCTCCTCCTCACAGGTGTGCCTCACCTTGCTTGCTTTCCTGCCTCTAGGCCCTACCCCCTACAACACATTCTCCATATAGCTGTCTCTTTCTAAATCACAGTCTTTTTTGACTGTTTCCTTGGCTGTGCAGAAGCTTTTTTTTTTTTTTTTTAAGATTTTATTTATTTATTCGACAGAGATAGAGACAGCCAGCGAGAGAGG
>NW_023243682.1:0-1593 GCF_002007445.2 Ailuropoda melanoleuca
TGACCACATGCCAGAAACCGTGCTAGGCCCCAGGGGATCTGCGTACTGCTAAACCCCATACAGCCATGTGTCCATTCACTCATTCATTCATTCAGCAGACATGATGGAGCACTGCTCACACATTAAGTTCCAGAGTTACAGCAGTGAGCCAGACAGACCTCATCCCTGACCTCGCGGATAGTCTCATGGGTAGAGAGCCTGCTGGGAGTCAGGTGGCCTCCGTTTAAAGCCTGTGGACAGGTAATTGGCCTCTCCAAGTCTCGGTTTCTTCAAATTTAAAATGGGTATTACCCCACCTCCTCTCCTGAGTGGCTATGAGGTTCGGAAGTCAAGGATGGGAAAGCTGCCTCCAGTACTCATAGGTTGGTGAATATTCTATGGAGAGAGGAGCTCTTGCAAATTCGCCCTGGGCTATTTACGTACTGACAAAGAAGGCACCAAAAAGCTATATCGAGTTACTGGCTCATAAATGGGGGAACAGGGAATTTCATAAAGAGACCACTGTGAATGCAGTGACTTATTGAGTGTAGAAGGCTGCTGGGGCAGGGCAGAAATCATTTCCACTTACATTTGAAGAGCATTTTGTGGTTTACAAAGGCGTTTTTGTAAGGCATAGAGCACCTCGAAGAGCCGTTAGCCTGGCTCAGGTGTGAGTGTCCCCAGGGCAGAAGTTGCTTACCTGGTTTGCCCACCCTAGGGGCAAGAAACTGAACTCTGATATTCAGTTAAGATCTTCATACCTGATAGAATTTGAGAATACCCTGACAATAACTGGATCCAGACTCTAAGAAAAAAAAAAAAACTATATGCAGATCTCTACACATGTGATATAAACTGGTGTGTCCCTTACAAATGCTGTCCACGAGTTCTCGCACTTTCTCGGACACCAGCACGTGCCCATCAGTAATACCACTTCAGTAGGTAGCAATTTTCAGGGATTGAAATAAGGAAAGAAGGGGAAGGAGAAGGGATGTCCCAGGGAAATTTTCATTAAAATCTGCTGGGATGGGCAGACCTCATTTAACAAAGCCTTCTTGGGGGTTCTTCCACTTATCCCCCTACTCCAAGTTGGGACTCCCTGCAGGACAGAGTGGGGTTGGCATTAACCTTGTCTCTCCGATGGGATTCTGTCTAGTGCCTGTACCTTTTTGGCCACCTTGATACTGCATCAGTCCCTGGTCCTCTCATGGCCCCATGATGATCAGAGTTTAACCCAACCCGTGCAGGAATAGATATTTCCTCACTCTGGGACTGAATGCCTAAATGGTAAGAATTCCCAGTCTCTTTATCTACAATTGCTTAGTTTATCTCGGCCATATTTTTAAGGTTCTCACTGTTGCTTTCCTAATGGCGACAGCGCAGCTCCCTGTAATGCCCAAACTTGGGGACACCCATTATCGTCCTATAGACACCCTACAAAGCTGCCTACTGCAGTTGTCTGTAATTGAGGGTGACATCAGTCTGTCTGTCCCTGTGGTATAGCGGTGGGAACGTGATGTGAATAGCCCCAATTTTTAGCATGAGCAGAAAGCTCTGCCCCACGGTGCATACATCAACAGCTCTGTTATTTCCTGTACTTAAAAAAAAAAAAAA
>NW_023243683.1:0-1593 GCF_002007445.2 Ailuropoda melanoleuca
TGTCGAATAAATAAATAAAATCTTTAAAAAAAAAAAAAAAAAGGGAGCTCCCAATTTTACTATGCTTTGTTTCCAGGTTGAATGGATTTCCAGGTAGGATTATTACTTATGGTGGTATAGCAAGCAATATAGTAAAAAAAAATTTAAGATTCTCAAGAGAAGCACGATAAATACGGATAAATGTTACTGTGATGAACCACGCTATCAGATAATATTAGAAAGCACAGCGTTAAAGGTCAAAATATGCGCCCATCTCTTTTATCTGCTCATCCCAGGGGAGACAGAAAGCACAAGCCATGTGCTACATACATATTGCACTAGCTTCCAGGCCAGCTGTTCTTTCTGTAATGATCCAGGCAAATCTCTTCCCTCCACCTCTGAGTCTCAGCTTCTTCCTCTGTAAATAAGGGGCTCTAACTGGACCAGGTTTCTCAACAGGTAGTCGTTGTATTAGTAACAGTAGTTGAACACGAATTTGGTAAAGCTTTTCTTTTTGATCATGATGGCATCTATATACATATGGAAAGTAATTATACACACATCCTAAAAGCGTCATTTCTCTGGCCCACAGATTGGAGCACGTGTGGATACGAGGGCCCCCAGTAATAACTCTGCAGAAGCCCCGGGGCACAGAAACCTCTGTACCAGAGGTTTTCCAAGGTCTCTCCTGGTTAGTAGAGTCTAGACTATAAGCAAAAGGAACCAGAAATCCTAAGCACCTCACCACCCACCTAAGTTTTGACTTGCCTTAACATACATGTACGCGCACACCTAGCTTCCACACTCTTCTTGGAAAGACTGGCAAATTTTCCATTCACAGCCCTGCTTTGGTGGTATCTTTAGATCAAAAGGATAGTGTAGCTTGACAACATAAATTCTGTTCCCTATCAACAGGCAGGTGGAGCTCAAGATTCAACCAGCTGCTTATTCAAGCAGGAAAAGCAGCAGGGCAAAATCTGAGTTGGGAGTAACCTGAGACAGGTGTTCCCAAAGAAAGCAAAAGATACGCCCAGAATAGATTTCTCTTTGAGGGAAAACATTTTGATACTATTGCTTCTACCTTCAAGCATCTTACAGTGGACATAAATAAAACACTAAGTGGACAGTTAAGTGCCCAGCCTGTACAGACAGATTACCCTTGGGATAAGTGGGATTTAAGACTAAGCTTTCAGGCAGTCACAAGAGATGCTGAGAGTGCATAATGGTAATCCATAATTTTACTGAGGCACAAATTTGAATCATAAAGGCTATGAAGCTGGTGTGTGTGAGAATGTGTCTATGAAATGGAGATGTGGTAGGGATAGATTAATCTCTAAAATTCCTTTAGCCTAGAAAATCAATAATTATAAATCTTTTAAGACAGGCAGCAAATCATTGTAGATAAGAACAAGTATGCCGGGGGCACCTGGGTGGCTCAGTAGGTTAAGCATCTGCCTTAGGGTCTCCCAGGGTCCTGGGACTGAGTCCAGCATTGGGCTCCCTGCTGAGTAGGGAGCCTGCTTCTCCCTCTGCCTACCACTCCCCCTGCTTGTGTTCTCTCTCTCTCTGTCAAATAAATAAATTAAATCTTAAAAAAAAAAAAAAAAAAACAAG
>NW_023243684.1:0-1593 GCF_002007445.2 Ailuropoda melanoleuca
GGGACCTCCACACTGTTTTCCAGAGTGGCTGTACCAACTTGCATTCCCACCAACAATGTAGGAGGGATCTACACCTATTCTAAGTGTGAAAATGCTGTAAGAAATATCCAAACTTGGAAATCACACAAATGAGGGGAGATTATTTGCATTGCAAAAATATTTATTTTTTGAAAGATTTTCTTAAATAAGAAACACTTTATATGCTTTTTACTTGCATGTTTCCAAGATATTACTTACTTGTCAAAATAAAAGGCACAAAGGTAGAGAAACTGAAAACTAAATTAATAGACTAAAACATTAAATATTTAAAAATAAAACAGCAATAAACTAAAAAAAAGAAAAGAAAGGGAAAAAAAAAAACCCTGAACTGAGCATGAGTTAAACATACCAAAGAAAAGTATTTCTAAGTTCAAAGGAATAGAACTCACAAAGGAAAAAAGGTGGATATATCCCAGTAAAAATATACCTAGTAAAAATGAAATACATTTAATCTTTAACAGCTAAAACTGATACAAACTGACAAAAAGCATCAAGAATGCAGTTTAAAAAAGCATTGTAATATATCAACACATGGGAAAATATTCAACTCCATTGGGAATCAAATAAATATGAAATAAAACAACAGAAGAAAATTCTGTCATACAAATTGAGCATAAAATGCCCAGTGTTGAGGCACCTGGGTGGCTCAGTCGGTTGAGCGTCTGACTCTTGATTTCAGCTCAGGTCATGATCTCAGGGGGGTGAGATGGAGCCCCACAAGGGGCTCTGCGCTCAGCAAGGAGTATGCTTGAGATTCTCTCTCTTCCTCTCCCTCTGCCCCCTCCCCACTGGCACGCTTGCTCTCTCTCTCAGAATAAATAAAATAAAATCTTAAAAATAAATAAATAAAATTCCCAGTGTTGATGAAGATGTGGTGAAATGGGCAATATAATGCATTTCTGACAGAAGCATAAGCTAATCCAACTGTCTAGAAAAGCCATTGGAGAAATATACATGCATGTGTCTGTGTTTGTCTTTAGCCTTTTCTTTAGCTTTGGAAGAATGTGACTCTCTTGATTCTACGTACATATATAATGTACTATAATATATATTAATATGTACTGTGTATTTTATATATTGTACTTCTAGATATGATGTGCTATACTACATATATATATGGCATGTAGGGTTTTATATATATATATATACAATGTATCATAAAAGATTCACATCTTGCCAAAGCGAAAGAGGGAAGTGAAAACAGAGAAAAGAGCAAGACCAAAGGCTGCTCCTTGATCCCAGATAAACTGACACCCATGTCTTCTATCAGAGCAGCCTGGCTTGTCCTCCATCTGCGTCTCTGGCTTCAGGCTAGTTCTTCCCTACGACAATCGGGCAATGGCCCTCCCAGTGGTTCTCAGATGTGAGCCTGCATCAGAATCACCTGCAAGACCCATCAAAACACAGCACTGGGCCCCACCCCCAGAGCTTCTGCTTCGACAGGCAGGGGAAGGGGGGGATCTCTAGAATCTGCATTTCTCACCAGTTCCCAGACCGTACTTGAGAAGCACTGACCTGCAGTGCAGGTCGCATCTCGGAGCCCCACCTGAAGGA
>NW_023243685.1:0-1594 GCF_002007445.2 Ailuropoda melanoleuca
AAAAAAAAAAAAAGAAATTATGTTTCATAATTACTGACCTCTACTTCTTAAACTAATAATACATTATATGTTAATTAATTGAATATAAATTTAAAAATTCAAAAAAAGAAATTACGTTTCATAGTAACTATAAATTTTATATGTAGTAAAAATATTACAGTCCACATAACTCTAAGAATGACAAAATTAGGGGTGCCTGGGTGGCTCAGCCGTTAAGCGTCTTCCTTTAGCTCAGGTCATGATCCCAGGGTCCTGGGATTGAGCCCCACATCTGGCTCCCTGCTTGGTGGGAAGCCTGCTTCTCCCTCTCACACTCCCCTTGCTTGCGATCCCTCTCTCGCTGTCTCTCTCTGTCAAATAAATAAAATCTTTAAAAAAAAAAGAATGACCAAATTAATAAACCCTGTAAGACCTTTAGAGAGCCCCCAGTTTTCTTATTAATTAATTATTTGCTGCTGGACAGGAGTAGTACTTTTGTGCCAGGTGGTTACTGATATAAAAACAAGGTCCAAAACTGTTGTAGCAAATTTCATATGATCGGAAGGTGTAGGTGACTTTTGAAACTCTTGAAGATTCATGTAGTCACCTACAACAAAACACTAAAGGTCAGAGCCAGCACAATTATAAAGTCAGAATATTACCACCCAGTGAAGTATAACTTAAGGAGGTTCAAAGCTCTTTCAGACCAAAACCATCTTCCCTAGTCATTCACTATGGAGGGTAGATTTTCCGCCATTAAAGTTCTACCGGTGGATTAAGACAATGGAGTCCTTAAGGAGGTGACAAGGTACACATGGGCAATTTAACACAAATTAATTTACCATTGTGACTTACAAAGAGAGCTTTAAAAATCTGGGGATATAAATTTGGGAATAGCAGTCAAGGGATCTGCAAACTGCACAACTTCTATGTTCTTTTTGGCATACAATTAGTGACCATCACAAGAGATTGAGGTGTATTAAGGCTACTCCCCATGACATTAGTACCATATTAAAATACAAGCTTTTAGACCAAGGTCAGCCTCACATTTAGACACATATTTTAAGCACTTAGTAGTAAGCAGGCACTGAACATTTTTTTATAATTTGCTTTGTGTTCTCAATGAAGCCCCAACTTTGTTCTTTGTAGGTGCTGAGACCACCACTTCACATGAAAAGAAGAGATGATATTACAGAAACAGCACTCATATTGTAATACAAAGACTTGGCCACCCAATATCCTCCAAACCAATGACTGGATGCAGAACAAAGGGTCAAATAACTAGTTTCTTACATATTGTTCATGCGAAATTATAGCCAATGTACATTTGTTGAATACCATTAAGTTCACCAAGGAGACCCTATTTCTAACATTCATTTTGCTGATTAAGAAACCTCTAATTTAACTAGTGAAAATCCATATCTGACATTTGGGATGCTAATTAACAAATGTGTGATGTGTTTCAAGGACATGCACAGAAGCACTTGTAGTTCTCTCTGAGGTGGTCTTTCTGACGTATATTTGTCACCCACCCCTAGACCATGAATTCTTTTTTTTTTTTTTTAAGATTTTATTTATTTATGTGACAGAGAGACAGCCAGCGAGAGAGGGAACA
>NW_023243686.1:0-1594 GCF_002007445.2 Ailuropoda melanoleuca
TCAGTATTTCCGTTCAAGGATGCTTCTGGAGTGTACTGAACACAAACTATCTGCCATGGTCTCACATATTATTCAATTCAGGTAATACACTCAGAAGCCAAAAACCATGTTGAAAGTTGCCTCTGCTGTCTGCTTCCAAAAACAAACATTTCAGGGGCTGACTGAAAGTCTTGAGACCAAAATGGTTTGCATTGGTCCAGGAGGGTCAGACCAAGGAGAGGTCCCGGGAACCAGAAGTCATTTCCAGCATCGATCACAGTTTGCACATGTGGGACCTACTTAGAGTCAAGGCTTATTTCCAGCATTCTTTAATTTAGACTTGCCCCTCAGTCCAGTTCCAAAATTGGACAAAGTGACACAACCCATTCTTCCATTCTTTCTCATCACTTACTTTGCCCGAGCAGCCCTTACTTATCCCTAAAACTCCTCTCAAGTGCAATGACTCTCATCAGGGGGCCCTTCTCTGTCCTCCCCCTAACCTGCCTTGTGCATAACACAGTGTGGCCCTTCCCTCATGCTCTCCTGCCGTCGTTTTTCTCGCCTGAAGTCCCCACCATCTCTGTACCCCTCTCATCCACCTCCCGGGTGCTCAGACTCATGGGCCGAATGAATGAATTTTTGTCTCTGCTTCTGAGAAGGTTCACACTGTTCTAGGATACCTCTCCATGTGCTGCTTACTGTTTTCTCCACCTTCTCTCCTCTGTAGCTCGTATCTTCATCTATCTTGTTCCTTCTCTCAGATATTCTTGTTTTTATTAGAGCACGTATTGTCCTGTACCTAGAACTGAAGCCACATATTTTCACATGCCTACAACCCGGACTAGAGCCCAAATCCCAAAGTAGTAGGAAAGTGGGTACCATTTGGGGAGATTTTCTCTGTGTAGATTTTTTAAGTTAAAGACCCCCCCCTCAAAAAATCCCTGTATTCACTCCCCTTTAGGTATCAGTTGCAAAGGATAACAGATGGTAACATTAATTGTTCGTTATTAAAATCAAACAAAGTCACTTGCAACGTGGAAGAAATGGAATAGTGTTTCATGTAATGCTTATTCCCAGGAGCTGAGGACAGAAATTGGCGGCAGCAGCAACAGCGGAATATTCCAATTCATTCTTGCCCCAAATGTGGAGAAGTTCTGCCCGACATAGACACACTCCAGATCCATGTTATGGACTGCATCATTTAAGTGTTCACATCTCACTTCCCCCCAAACTGTTGGTAAATATCAGATTTTTTTCCTCCAAGAGTTGTGCTTTTGTGTTATTTGTTTTCACGCAAACATTTTGCCTCATTATGTTTATTTTAGGAGAAAGAAAATCAAAATGTTCTAAGCAGGACATATTCTGTGGATTTCCTTAGAATCCTGAACATACCAGTCTTCTGATAATAGATTCTTTCTTTGTTTCTTTTTGTTGTTGTTGTTGTTGTTGCATGTGTGTGAGCTGAACTGTTCATGCAGTTAGTGTGTGACATCATGAGAGTAAATATAACTGAAGGAAGAGGCCTCACAGATAAACTTTGAAAATCTTTTAAGGAGGCGGGAAAAAGGAAGTGGTCACAAATGTAATTAAGAAAAGTATCTTTGGAGTTTTTTTT
>NW_023243687.1:0-1594 GCF_002007445.2 Ailuropoda melanoleuca
AATGGATCCGGTATGTGCAAGGCCGGCTTTGCTGGAGATGATGCACCACGTGCTGTCTTCCCATCCATTGTTGGGCGGCCAAGACATCAGGGTGTGATGGTTGGCATGGGGCAGAAAGATAGCTACGTTGGTGATGAAGCTCAGAGCAAGAGGGGTATCCTGACCCTGAAGTACCCCATTGAACACGGTATTGTCACCAACTGGGATGATATGGAGAAGATCTGGCACCACACCTTCTACAATGAGCTTCGTGTTGCACCTGAAGAGCACCCTGTTCTGCTTACGGAAGCTCCACTGAACCCTAAAGCCAACAGAGAAAAGATGACCCAGATCATGTTTGAGACCTTCAACACCCCAGCCATGTATGTGGCTATCCAGGCTGTGTTGTCCCTGTATGCCTCGGGTCGTACCACTGGTATTGTGATGGACTCTGGCGATGGTGTCACCCACACAGTACCAATCTATGAAGGTTATGCCCTGCCTCATGCCATCTTGCGTCTTGATCTGGCTGGTCGTGACCTGACAGACTACCTCATGAAGATCCTGACGGAGAGGGGCTACAGCTTCACAACTACAGCTGAAAGAGAAATCGTGCGTGATCTGAAAGAGAAACTATGCTATGTCGCTCTGGACTTTGAGCAGGAAATGGCCACTGCTGCTTCCTCGTCTTCATTGGAGAAAAGCTATGAATTGCCTGACGGTCAGGTAATCACCATTGGCAATGAGCGGTTTAGGTGCCCAGAAGCCCTCTTCCAGCCATCCTTCCTTGGTATGGAGTCCTGCGGTATTCATGAAACTACCTACAACTCTATCATGAAGTGTGATGTTGACATCCGCAAAGACCTGTATGCAAACACTGTGCTGTCTGGTGGCTCCACAATGTACCCAGGCATTGCAGACAGAATGCAGAAAGAAATTACAGCCCTGGCACCAAGCACAATGAAAATTAAGATCATTGCACCCCCTGAGCGCAAGTACTCCGTCTGGATTGGCGGTTCTATCCTGGCATCCCTGTCTACCTTCCAACAGATGTGGATCAGTAAGCAGGAGTACGATGAATCTGGTCCTTCAATCGTCCACCGCAAATGCTTCTAAATATAACATTGCTGTGTTGTACCATGGCAAGCATAACCGTGCAGTGAAATCTGAAATTGGCATGGTGTTTGTAGTTTGCTTCTGGTGCTTGACTCTGGATTAGAAAAACTGGAAGACCAGAGTATGTCAGTATTGTGGAGCTAACATTCGTAAGTTCTGCAATGCAATAGAGGACTTGATTGTACTCTGTCATTCCAAATATTGTGTAATGCATTGTTACATATGTCACTTGCCTCCATGAAGGCTGCCCAACTTGAGGGAGCTCATACGTAAATCGTATGTCGATAGTATTATGTTTTTGTAACCCTGCCTCCTACCCCATGCAAGTGTTTTTGTATTTTCTGCCTTATGCACTTGTTTAATTTTGCATTCCTTTTCCAACATTAATTTCCCCCGTCTGTTAGAAGTTTACAATCTCTCCTCTATCAATCAGATGTGGTGCCAGTCATGAGTGAAGGGAGGGTTAACTGTACACTTAAGGCCAGTTCAAATAAAGTGC
>NW_023243688.1:0-1594 GCF_002007445.2 Ailuropoda melanoleuca
AGATTTTTGATAGTTATCAACTTCTAGGTCATCAGTTGTTTCCTTTTAGCAGTATTAAAGGTATGATACTATTTACTGATTTCCACTATGACTGATATTTTACTTCATGTCCTTTAACCACTTGTCTATCTTTTAAATTTATTTTTTCTTGTTATTGCCTCCTGGATAATGGTTCTGATCTGTTTTCCAGTTCACTAATTAGTTACTTAACTGTGTCAGATGGGGTGTTAAAACTGTCCTATGAGTGTTTGATTATTTTTAATTTTCATTGCTATGTTTCCTAAATGTCACTGGATTCTGTATATATCTTTAATATTGATTTTAGTTTTTCATACTTAGTAAATGTAGTGTTTTTTTTGTACGTTTGTGTCCAATAATTCCAACTTCCTAATATACTCTATTAGTGTACTAGTATAATACACTACATATCTCTGGTCTCTCTTCCCTCTAATATTTCTCTCCCATTGTTCTATCCACCTACTCCCCCTTTGCTTGCTATATTTTACATATTTTTGTGAAGTATTATGTTTGAGATACACCTTTGAAGACTGGGATAAAGACAGTGTCTTCAAGAGACTACTTGGATATGCTTCTGGTAGACTCATATCAATATATATTTAGTCTATAATTTATAGCTTGAAGTTAATGGGACACTAGTGGTGCAAACTTGAACTGCAAATAAGTGAATGCCAAAAGTATTTGATGCTTCTCAGAAACAGTTTTCCTTCTTCCTTTCTTATCCAGTAACAAAGAACCTAAGTCTGAGAAGAATTCTAGCTGCAAAGGGGCTCAACAATATGGAATATTCTCATTATAGGCATCCTTGCCTTTGTTCAAACAAGTATTGCATAATTTTCTAGAAGCAGTCCCTAGCACTAGGCTCCTAATATGTTAGAATGGTCAGTCATTTGTCTTCCATTAGATAAGCAATTATTTTATAATTTTACTTATTTTCTCTTATTCTCATTCCTTTCCCACTATTATAATCTGGATACTCAATGAAGATCTCTATGATATATACCATTGTTTTGAAAAGTAATTCACATCACCGTAGAGAGCTATTATTCATGAAACATACTTTTTCTAACATTTACCTTATTAGTAGAAGAAATTTGCTTTTACTTTAGAATGCCGGCATGGTTTTTGAAAATCAAATAATAACACGAGCAATGTGACAACACATTGAGATATTCTAATACTTTCCAGCAGAATGTGGAATATGCTACAAATTAGTAAGTTATATATGATCTTATTCCTCCCGTGTCAAGGAACATGTACACATGTTGCTGGGGACAAAGGTATAAGATTAGAAGAAAAGTCTATTATTATTATTATCATTATCATCATCATCATCATTTCTAAATACATTCTCTTCATCATCATCATCATCATTATTCCTAAACACATTCTCTAAATATGTGCCTTCTTACCAGGATAGTATGAGTTATGCTGGTATTGCTGTTCTAATATTAAAACAAGGAATACATTTTACCAGAGATTTGTTTTGAGATAGCAACTTGGCCATCCTCAAGTCTTCATGACACAACAGTTGAGAAGAAAACAACAACAACAACAACAACAACAACAACAACAA
>NW_023243689.1:0-1210 GCF_002007445.2 Ailuropoda melanoleuca
GTGTCTTTCAAGAGTGATTTATAGTTTCTAGAATATAGGTCCTTTACGTCTCTGGTTAAGTTAATTCCGAGATAACGTAAGATTTTTGGTGCTATTGTAAATGGGATGGATTCCCTAATTTCTCTTTCTTCAGTCTCATTATTCGTGTATAGAAATGTAACTGATTTCTGAGCANCTGATTTCTGGGCATTGATTTTGTATCCTGCCACCTTACTGAATTGTTCTATAACTTCTAATAGTTTGGGAGTGGATTCCTTTGGGTTTTCCATATAGAGTATCATGTCATCTGCAAAGAGAGACAGTTTGACTTCTTCTTTGCCGATTTGGATACCTTTGATCACTTTTTGTCTTCTGATTGCAGTTGCAAGGACTTCTAGTGCTATGTTGAATAATAGTGGCGAGAGTGGGCATCCTTGTCATGTTCCTGATCTTAAGGGAAAGGCTTCCAGCTTTTCCCCATTGAGAATAATATTTGCTGTAGGCTTTTCATAGATAGCTTTTAAGAGATTGAGAAATGTACCCTCTATTCCTACACTCTGAAGGGTTTTAATCAGGAAAGGATGCTGTATTTTGTCAAATGCTTTTTCTGCATCAATTGAGAAAATCATATGGTTCCTGAGTCTTTTCTTGTGGATATGATGTATCACACTGATTGATTTGTGAATGTTGCACCACGCTTGCATCCCAGATATGAATCCCACTTGGTCATGATGGATAATCCTTTTAATGTACTTTTGGATTCTAATAGCCAGGATCTTGTTGAGGATTTTGGTGTCCATATTCATTAGGGAAATCGATCTGTAATTCTCCTTTTTGATGGGGTCTTTGCCTGGTTTGGGGATCAAGGTAATATTGGCCTCATAGAATGAGTTGGTTGCTTTCCTTCTGTTTCTATTTTTTGAAATAGCTTTAGGAGAATAGGTATTATTTCTTCTTTGAATGTTTGGTAGAATTCCCCAGGAAAACCGTCTGGGCCTGGAGTTTTATTATTTGGAAGGTTGTTTATTTATCACTCAATCTCTTCATAATTAATTGGCCTGTTTAAGAAATCAATTTCTTCCTGTTTCAGTCTTGGTAGTTTATAGGTTTCCAGGAAGGCCTCCATCTCTTCCAGATTGTTTAGTTTTTTGGCATATAGCTGTTGATAAAAGTTTCTAATAATCCTTGCAATTTCAATGGTGCTGGTCGTGACCTCTCCCTTTTCAGTCAT
>NW_023243689.1:1295-1478 GCF_002007445.2 Ailuropoda melanoleuca
GTTGATAAAAGTTTCTAATAATCCTTCCAATTTCATTGTGGTTGGTCACAACCTCTCCTTTTTCATTCATAATTTTATTAATTTCAGTCCTTTCTCTTTTCTTTTGGATAAATCTTGCCAGTGGTCTGCCAATTTTATTGATTCTCTCAAAGAACCAGCTTCTAGTCCTGTTGATCTGCTCTA
>NW_023243690.1:0-1594 GCF_002007445.2 Ailuropoda melanoleuca
AAAATCTTAGGCTGATTACTTATATAAGTCCAGCAAGAATAGTGGTTGACCATGTAGGCTCTTTTAAATCTGCTTTGCTGGAACTTTTCATAAGGAATCTCCAGAATGAACTTTAAATAGTTTCTCGAAGCCAGGAGACAAGCCAAATACTTGCCATTAGACTTCACGTGCAACACCTATAGATTTGGGTGAACTCCTCTCCTTTCCAGGTCCCCAAAATATCTTGAGATTCCTGCATCTCCTGGGGAGTGACCTCCTTTACTGACCTGGTAAAGCAGCTGGAACTCTATAAGTAAGGTATCAGGTTAATATTTGCAATGGGCTTTATTACTTCCCTAAAGTCAGCATTAGTTCCTTAAAGCTATCTGGTCAAATTTGAGTCTATGCTTGTCTCTCTCCAATATGACATTCGAGTCAAAACCATGGTAATATAAGCAACATTTCCAGTTGTGACCTGTTACAGGGTGAATAGATACTTGAACTTATGAAAATAAATATATTGCCATGAAAATATAAGAATACTGAGAGTTTCTGAAATCTGAAGGGATCAGGTAGGGAGAAAAAGATAAATGTTTCAGTTCTGCTGACACAAATATAATTTATCAAATTGCCGTAAGTTAATTAGCTTAAGAGAAAAAGTTTCCTTAAAAAGTTTCCTTTGGAAAAACTTAAAAAAAAAATCAGTAGTTGAGGGGCACCTGGGTGGCTCAGTTGGTTAAGCATCTGACTCTTGATTTCAGCTTGGGTCCTGGGATTAGGGGTCCTGGGATCAAACCCCTTGTTGGGCTTCATACTCGGTGGGGAGTCTGGTTGAGATTCTCTCTCTCTCTCCCTCTGCCCCTCCCCCCAAAAAACAAATCAATATATCTTTTTAAAAAAATCAGTTGTTTCAAACAAAAAGTCATGAAAATTATAATCATCCTCCTCAGTTCATTCAGTCCCATGTTATTCTTGTTCTGCTTGAATCCAATTTCTCACTGGTTCTAGACATTGTTACCCAATTCAGTTTTATGTTCTTAAGGTTATCAGAAATGTGTACTCAAAGTTCTTTTCATGTGTCTCACTGAAGTTGAAGCACTTTTGCAAAAGCATCGGAGTAAAATAGTAGTGTAACTGACAAAAGACTTAAAAATGGCAATGGTAAAATGTCTGATTAAAGTTCATTACAATGCAGTTAAGGAAATTTGGTTATTTTTGTGACACATAACACTTCCAGATTAAATCAGGGTATATAAGATTTCCAGGTGTTTTATACAATTTCTAAAACACTGTAATAACTAATATCTACACACATATAATCTAAGAAGGTTTAGTATAATATATTTGACAGTGCTTCCCATGTAATTTAGCATACCAAATAAGCCTAATTAGCTTAGTATCTCTCTTTTATGAGGAGTAACAAACCTCTGAAATGTTCCAGGGGCCCTCTGGAACACGTCAGTTAGATTATGGTCAATAGACTTCTTTTTGGAATTTTGGGAAATTTGTCAGAAACATCAAAAGTTTTGAACACGTGATTAAATAGGATCACAGATTATTATGAAACAATATTTAATTATACATTTAACCAAGCTGACACTTAGATTTCAAAGGC
>NW_023243691.1:0-4364 GCF_002007445.2 Ailuropoda melanoleuca
AATCCCCTTCCCAAGGGTGAGTTTCAGAACTCTCTGGAGAGCTTATGAATAGGCCTCTGGATAAGAATGAAGCTGGTCCGAGGTGGAGGGAATGAGGAGCCAGAAATTTAAGGCTGAGACTGGCAACACAGCTTGCTGGAGGGTGAGTGCCAGTGGTGGCCCATGGCAGCTGCACTGTAGGAGAAAGAGATTAAGGATAATGGAAGTGGAAAGTAAAGCCTCTTTTTTCTGGAGTGTTCTTCCAGCATCCTCTCATGACAAAGGTGAAAGGTTTGAGTCCAGGTCTGGTATCACAAAGCACTCCAATGAAAAGTGGACTTGATGTCGAGAAACAACAGATTGATAATCTATAGAGCTTCTTTGTCAAGAAATACACAAAGGAGGGGTGCCTGGGTGGCACAGCTGTTAAGAGTCTGCCTTCAGCTCAGGGCGTGATCCCCCGGCGTGATGGGATCAAGCCCCACATCAGGCTCCTCTGCTATGAGCCTGCTTCTTCCTCTCCCACTCCCCCTGCTTGTGTTGCCTCTCTCTCTGGCTGTCTCTATCTCTGTCGAATAAATAAATAAAATCTTTTTTTAAAAAAAGAAATACACAAAGGAAAAAAATATGATTCTTCTTTATTAAGTGGAGTATTTTATTCTCAGCAACCTACCTACCTGTTCTTGTTACCCTTTTGATGAGAGGAAACGCTACGCATTATTGTGATCATTGCTCTTTTTCCTGGTGTGCATTAGCTAGAAAATCTTCTAATAGCTCTGAAACTGTATCTAAGAAAGTAGCCAATTTTGCCAACATGTAAAATGTAGGACTTTGAATATCCAGCTTGTCAAGATATTATACCAAGAATTAAGAATAAAATGTGTTGTTTTCTATTACAAGAAAACTTGCTGGCTTTTCAGGCATTCTTTGGAAGAATTTCACTGAAATATAAATAGCACTTCATCTGTGCTTGAATGAGATCTTGCAAAATAATTTGTTTGTTTTTAAGGAGCATAAGTGATGCCATGTGAAAAAATCTGAAGAATTTGGGAAAATTTAGAGTTCTTTGACTCAAACTTTTCCTCTTCTGTAAATATTAGCTATGAAAGTTCAGACTCCATTTCTTTTTTTTAAAGATTTATTAGAGAGAGAGAGGGAGAGAGAGAGCACATGTGAGTGGGGGAGGGGCAGCAGGAGAGGGAGAGAAGCAGACTCCAGGCTGAGCTGGCTCCCAGGACTCTGAGATCATGACCTGAGCTAAAAGCAAGAGTGTGACGCTTAACTGACTGAGCCACCCAGGTGCCCCCGACTCCATTTCTTTTTTTTTTTTTTTAAAGATTTTATTTATTTATTCGACAGAGATAGAGACAGCCAGCGAGAGAGGGAACACAAGCAGGGGGACTGGGAGAGGAAGAAGCAGGCTCATAGGGGAGGAGCCTGATGTGGGGCTAGATCCCATAACACCAGGATCAGGCCCTGAGCCGAAGGCAGATGCTTAACCGCTGTGCCACCCAGGCGCCCCCCTGACTCCATTTCTTAATACTCATTATATTTCAAAGATTCCATTAAGATAAAAGCTTAAGATTAATTCAATATCATAGACAGCATATACTTTTCCCTGCTAAAGTTCACTCTACTGTCATTTTTTTAAAACTGAAAACCAGATCAGTTTCTGAAGTAAAATATTAATGCATATTCAATCTTATGCTTAAGTGTTTATGCTGTTGTTTGGGAAGGGGAGCTATGATGTTTATCATATTTTCAAAAGAATTTCATAGCCAAGGAATGTTATGAGTCTTGAGTAGCTAATAACTGGTCCAGTTAACCAGATTACATACTTTCTGAATTTCTTAACACATTCATTCACATTGTTTACTATATTTAACATAACATTTTAATAAAAGACCTACCAAGAAGGCTCAGTTTCATATTAGGGTAATCAAATCACCTAGCATTGAAAAAAGAATGAAATTAATAAGCTTTTTAATGAATTCTGCCTCCCTAATGCTTTGGTACAATAGGCTGATTAAGAGAAAATCATACAGTTCTTTATTCAAGAAGAAGGGGAATCATAAGGCTGGACCTTATTCCCTGAATAGAATACAAGGCAGCCTACATGGTATAGAGTGAGGAAACATTGGTAAGATCTCTTCTTTCTGCCCATGTTTCAGATCTGAGCTGCTAACTCTCCCCTCTCACTACTGATAGAGTTATATCCTAAAAATAGAAAGAAATGAACGTGTATGTATTCCTGGAAAAATTAACTGATGGATTTAAACTTACACTGAAGTATAAATTACTGTTATGCTACACTTACTGAAAGGTAAGCTTTGAGAGTAGAAAAGAGCAAAGAATACCAGGTCTCAGAAGAACTAGAAAGCTAGGGAGAGAGTAAAAATTTAGTGGGAGGGTGGGGGGAGAAGAGGAAATTCCCAAGGTTTTTTCAATATTTTACTTAATGATGCTTTATTACAGTTGGATTCAGAAAAGAGATAGAATTGGGAAGATAAGAAGGCAAACAACAAAAAGCAAAATTAATGTTTTCATCCTCAGCATAAAGGAGAGAGTAATATTTATGTTTGTCTATTCACCTTTTATGAATTGAGGAGTTTGGGAAAATAAAAACTACTAATGAATCATTGAACACTACACCAAAAACTAATGATGTATTATATGTTGGCTAATTGAATTTAAATTAAAAAATATAAAAATAAAATAAAATTTGAGAAACATCCAAAAAAACAAACAAACCCCACTTAAAAAACTTCATCAACATTAATAAATCCCCTAACAGTCCCTAGAGTTCAGGGTAGAGATCCAGAGGTCCTTCCAGGCCCAGGTTGCTGTTGGATTGTATGTTTATCATTGATTCATAGAAAATTATCATAGATCCAAAGAACTCCATGTTTGGTCCAAATGCAGACTGTTGCATAGCTACTTATAGCATAGACAAAAACTTAGTGTTTTCAGAGGAAACTGAAATGATCTTAACTGATCATAGAAAGACCATTAAGTGAAAGATTTGAAATTCAAGCTCCTATGATGTACAATTCATTGTAAAACATCATTAGTTATTGGAAAACAACATAGGATAGGCATAATTGATGTTAGGGAAGGGATTTCATAATTTAAGAATCTCCACTTAAGTCTACACACTTAAATCGATGGAATGGCTATCTTCTGGTTGGGAAAATTCAGTTTCACATTCTTAAATATTATTCATCTATATAGATTTTTTGGTAATATAGATTAGGAAACTCCCAAGATCAGGAAAAATGTCTAAATGTATGCTCACCAAAGAGTCAGGTGCTCCTTTTTTTCCCCTATCATTTTCATATTTACCTACAACTAAAGCAGTGAAAGTATTGATACTGTCCACGTATAGTCATTCTGTTATTTTATATCCAGAACCAGTGATCATGATACATTTTTCCATATTTTTTGATATTTAGCTTTTGCTTAGGCGATACCTGGGAAGAGACTAGTTAATATCCATTAGATATTCTCTATATTGTCATCTTCATCACTTCCACCATAGTTGAGATATGCCACAAGAACACATTGAAATATTTATAGATAGAGCATCAATTTGAGGAACTTGAAGGAATTGTGTCTTAATAAAGGGAATTCCTCACTACTAGTGGAATTTCAGAAATTTTTTTGGGCCTCAGATAATAGGTCATAATCTTCCTCAGGGCAGCCTTCATATCCCTGTTCCTTAGTGTGTAAATAATGGGGTTTAGAATGGGGGTGAAAACAGTGTAAAATATGGCAAGTTTATCCACAGGGTAAGTGGTATAGGGCCACACATAGATAAAGATGCAAGGTCCAAAGAACAATATTACTATGGTGATATGGGCAGCCAGGGGAAAATGCCCTGGCCATTGCAGCAGAAGACTTAAACCAGACAGTGACAAGAATAATGATGTAAGAGCCAACCAAGAGAGAGAACGTACTTAGGGCAAGGATTCCACTATTGACTACAATTAGTATTTCAGTGATGTTAAGAGTCCAGGCAGGCAAGTTTGGTCACTCGAGGAAGGTCACAAAAAAAGCTGCCTACTACATTGGGTCCACAAAAAGGCAGGTTCATGGTAAATGATAACTGGCTTAATGTGTGCACCAAGCCCGCAGCCCAAGAGACCATTACGAGGACAGTGCACGTCCTTTGACTCATGATGACTACATAGTGTAGGGGTTTACATGTGGCTACTTATCTGTTGTAGGCCATGGAGATGAGTAGTACCATCTGTCCTTCAGTAAAAAGGGGAATGAAAAATATCTGGGCAATGCAGCCACTATAGGAGGTGGTCGTAATGTTCACTCAGAAAATCTGCAATCATCTTAGGGGTAGCAAAAGAAGCCTGACAGATGTCCACAAAGGA
>NW_023243694.1:0-1594 GCF_002007445.2 Ailuropoda melanoleuca
CGCCTGCCGGGAGGCCAGCCGGGCCCATCCAGGTGAGCGGCCGGGGGCCTCGGGGTGCCGGCTGCCTCCGCGCCCCGAGGCTGCGAGTGAGCCAGCGCGTCGTGTGTTGCTGCAGGCGACCCGAGCGCGCAGTGCCTGCGGCACGGCTTCATGCTGCACACCAAGTACCAGGTGGTCTACCCCTTCCCCACCTTCCAGCCCGCCTTCCAGCTCAAGAAGGACCAGGTGGTGCTGCTGAACACCAGCTACTCCCTGGTGGCCTGCGCCGTCTCCGTCCACGCGGCAGGTAGGCACCAGGGCCGACGACAGGCCCGGCGCCCGCTGGAAGCCTCCGAGCCCCTGGTCTCCTGACCCCGAACAAGGTCTGGAGAGGCGAAGTCCCTCGTCCAAGGTCACACAGCCGGAAAGCGGGAATACGGAATCCACAGCTAGCCATGCTCCACTCCAGCACTGTCCTCTAGAACTTTCCACGGGGCTGGGATGGCTGTATCTGCTGGGTCTGCTACGGCTGCCCCCAGTAGCCACTTGAAAGTGGCTTGTGTGACCAAGGAACTGCGTTTTTAATTTCAGTTAATTTTAGTTGAGTTCAAATAGCCACATGTGGCCACGGCTACCACGCTGGGCGGTGCAGTGCTCTTTCCAAAAATTTAAAATTTCAGGGAGTGGTTAGGGGACAGATAGCTGTCATATGTCTTTGGGAATAGGAAAAATGCCAATGAAGATCACAAGGTGATGTCCCTTGACAGAGTGGCCAAAGTTTAGAAGCTGGATAATGCTACCGGCTGGCGGTGATGTGGGGCCCTGGGGCCTCCCCTGCACTCTCAGGGCCGCACAGCAACACTGTGACAACAGTCCTGTCCCTGGGCATGTCCTAGGCTTTGGGGGTTGCCTGCTCTCCATCCCTGCGGATCAGGGAGGTAGGACAAGGCAGGTATTCTCTTGGATCAGCAGTCCCAGTGGGCGCCCCAGTGTGCATGTCTGTGGATCGTGCCTTAAAAACATACTAGAATGCAAAAGAAACGAAAGATCTATAACCAGATAATACCACTTACATATAAATTACAAATATGTTCTGATTTTGCAAGAACCCAGTCAAATAAAAAGATAACCACTAACTACATTAAAATGATTGCCCCTCGGAGAGGGAGGGGAGTAGGTATGAAAAGACGATTAAATGTATATAACTGAGCCCACACATCAGCAAGGGCCAGGATGCCTTGTCCCCAGGCCCATCCAGGGCCCTCCTGGCCCTGGCCGCCTGTGCCACTGTGGGCAAGGCCCTGCCCCTTGTCAGGCTGTGAGCCCCTGACAAGCCGGGCCTAGCTGAGGCCCATATCCCCTGGACTTGTGGCTATGGGTCCCTGTAGGAAGGGCCACGTGGGACAGGACTCAGCTGTGTGCATTCGGGGGTGAGGGGGGCAGTGTCTACCATGTCACCATTTACACAGAGGGTGAGTGAGTTGTGACCTGGCTGGTTTCCATGCTGGTGGACAGGAGTGCATTGATTCGCATTGTATGGCAGTGTGACCTTGGACAACTTTCTCTCTGAGCCTCAGCCCCTAGTCTCTGAACTGGGAGGACACAGCCCCCCCCC
>NW_023243695.1:0-1594 GCF_002007445.2 Ailuropoda melanoleuca
GGGGGCGGGACCCCATGCAGGGGGCGGGGCTCTACAGAGCGCAGTGCTGTGCAGAGGGGGTTGAGTCTCCGCACAAGGGTTGGGACCCCACTCCGAGGCTGAGGGTACCTGGGCTCACAAGTACTGTGATGCCTTTTGCAGACTGTCCTCAAGCAACCACGTGGCCGGGGTCTTCCCTTCACTGCCTCCAGGAGCAGGGACCTCCCCTTTTTCCCCTCGACAGCTGATGGAAAAGGCACACGGTTTCTCTAGGGCTTCCAGGGCCAGGGGACCTAAGTGACCAGGCCATGTGAACGTCACAGGCTTGCAGACAAAGACAGCAGCCACTGGGCCCCACACAGTGGCAGCAGAGCGCAAGCCCCTTTGTCTGCCCTGGCTATTAAGGCCCCAGAACATATGTCATCCGTGCTGGCACTTAGGGACTGAATTCTACGCAAAGCAGTAAAATCCAGTAACAAAGGCACTGGGTGACTTCTGCCCCCAGCACAAGCTAAGCAGTGACACACAGGGGTAACTGGAGGCAGGACCCTGTGGCATCCCCGGACACTGACTCACCCGGGGTCTGTGGGGCCCCTCCCCTTGGGGTGCTGGCATGGACCAGCGATGTCCAGGGCTCCACAGAGGCGAGCCGCACAGTATTTTTAAAACAGAGGCCACTGTATTTCTCAATAGTGGCAAAACGTGCTAATATTTATCTTCCTAAAATACACTTTTAAATATGCGTAGGTGACATTCTAAGCAGGTAGAGATGTGTCTCGGGTGTCCTTAAGAAATGGAGTGCCATCCTTCAAAACAGCAGAAAGCTCCTTGAGAAAGCCCACTGGTAGCAACTCGCACGTGAGCAGCCGCTGAGTCGGCGTCCTGGGACTGCCATAACAAAGCAGAGGCCGGGCGTCTGAAACAGGAGAAACATATTCCCTCCCAGGGCTGGAGGCTGGAGGCTGGAGGCTGGAGGCTGGAGATCCAGGTGCGGGCAGGGCTGGCTCCTCCTGGACGCCCCTCTCCTGGGCATGCGGACGCCTTCTTCTCCCTGTGTCTTCGCATGGTCTCCCTCTCGGTGTGTCTGTGTCCCAATCTCTTCTTGTAAGGACACCAGCCAGAGTGGATTAAGGCCCTCCCCAACGACCTCATTCTACCTTAATCACCTCTGGAAGGCAATAAAGCCACATTCTGAGGGACTGGGGTCGGGGCTTCAACATAGGATTTTGGAGGGGTCACAGCTCGGCCTATGAACCCTTCTTGGCTCTACTGAGTCAAAGCTTTGCACGTGTCAGCCTGTGTGATCCTCACAGGCCCTTTGGGGTAGGAGACATCAGCATCCCCATTTACAGAGGAAGAAAGTGAAGGGATGGGCATTGATGCAGTTTTTCCAAGTGAAGCTCGAGCTACTGCAGTCTGTTCAATAACAATTGCCCATGACATGAATCTAACCTTGGAACTGACACATCTCTACAACACTACTCAAAACAGACTGCCCGCGAGACGCTGACGTGCTCGGGCTCACTCCCCATGAGTCAGGGGGAAGGACTGACGTTTGCAAAGCATACACGGGGCCTGCCCCGGGCCTCCGATCACAACACACAGAAGCAGGAGC
>NW_023243696.1:0-1594 GCF_002007445.2 Ailuropoda melanoleuca
TGCACCTTTCAGGTTTCACAGTATATACAGACATGGCGTGTCCTCCAAAAGGTATTCCCACCGAACAGTTCAGGGCTCGGCAAACTTTGTCCTTAAAGAGCCAGAGTGCAAACGCTGCTTAGGCTTTGCGGGTCAGATGGCCACTGTCGCCATAGACAACACGGAGACGAACGAACAGGTGTGGCTGTGTTCCTCTGAAACTTTGTTTTTGGTCCCTGGAATTCGAATTTTAGAAGTTTCACTCATCATGAAATATTATTCTCTAAAAAATTTTTTCAACATTAAAAAAACGTGCAAACGTTCCTAGCTCGTGGATTGTTGGCATGTAGGCAGTGAGCCGGGTCTGGTTCTCAGGCTGTGGTTGGCACTGGTTTAGACCACGATAGGAGGACTCACATTTTCTGCAGCACCTCAAGCACTTGGGGGCTTCGCTGCTCGGCTACGTGTCCCCTGGCTGCTCTGTCTGCCTCTGCCATGGGCACAGCACCCTCTGCGCCTCCTTTCCCTGGGATGCTCCCATGCCCCAGTTTTCTGCTGCCTCCCCGAGTCTCCTTCTTAGACCCCATCAGGGTTTCTCTTCCTCTGCCCACAACACTGTGCCACCTACCGCTCTCCCCTGGTCACTCAGTGGCCTGAGGATGGAAGGTGGAGTGACAAGTCCTGCCCTGGCTCTCAAGGCCCTTGGGTCTGGCCCCGCCAGCCTCCTCTCTTCCCCACCTGGTTTCCCGCTCTGGCATCACCAGCCTCCTTCAGCTCCAGGACCAGACTCTGTCCTTACCCTAGGCCTTCCCATGGGCTGGTCCCTTCACCTGGGGCACTCTGACTCCTGCCTTGCTTGGGGGACAGACTCCGTGCCCCTCCAGACTTCCGTTGCAAGCCGTTTTCTCAAAGATGTCCTCTCCAGCACACCATAGAAGTAGGTCATCCCCAAGATCCCCAAGGTCCTCGTACCTCCTTCCAGCAACTGATATTCTGGCGAATATTTGTTAACTCTCCATAAGAATAGAGACCCATTGAGGGCAGGGGCCTACCTGTCTTGCTCACTGCTCTACAGCGAACACACAGTAGGATCTTACCAGTGACTGGAAGAAAGACTGTGTCCCCACCCTCTGTCCCCTTGCCTGACCTCACCTACACAATGGTTGTCACCCTTCCCTGTGCATAAAGCCACTTGGAACTGGTTCCTGAGGCCCACTCCCATCAGTGAGGACTCCCTAGGGCTGGTGTGGATCCCAGCACCTGTCTTACTCATTAGCCACATGACGCCTCCCTCCCCCCAGTCCATAGTGAAAACCAAGAAATGCTAATGTCCAGCAAGTGTGGAGCGTGCTTTGAGAAATGCTCATCTGTGATAAGCAGATGGTCATTAAGCATCATGAAGATTGAGAGTCCTGCCCCTCTTCATCCAAGGACAGGCGCCTAAATGCTTCAGGAGATGTGTGGCCCCTCATTCTCCTAAAAACGCCCAAGGAACGGCTGGGCAGCTAGGTGCCCCCTTCATTTATTCAACAAATGCTGCGTATATTCAGCTCAGTAAGGACCAGACATTGTGCTAAGTATGAAGATACCATGGTGCATAAAACCAGATATGATC
>NW_023243697.1:0-1595 GCF_002007445.2 Ailuropoda melanoleuca
CCAACCGGCTCCTTTGCCCAAAAATATTACATTATCAACGGCACGTAGAATTCCCATGGGACTCAAATACTTGGTTTAAGTTTTAAGGGGTTAAAGTCTTCTTTTGCATGCAAAGCTCAACAAAAAAAGGATAACTTTAAGCCTTTAAGAGCCATCTACACCTTAGCTTAAAAGAGTGTGTCAGCTCTGACTAGCTACAAGCTCCAAGTCTGGAGGGAAGATTAGTTGACATGGCCCGGGGTACAGGGCCTTTCTTGCACTGGGTCTCTGCAGCTAAATGTGGACAGTCCCAGGAGATCAGCATCATGGTGACAGATACCCAAAGACAGTAGGTGGGCTTCAGCTCAGGCAGATGGAAGCGGATCCAAGGCAAACTTTACCTTCTTGACTCAGTCCCTTATTCCCTAACCATAATCCATCTCTCTTGGTTCTTAAAGTCAACATCCCATAACAGAAATGCCTACTCTGCCTTATCAACCTCCAAGAAAATAAACCTTTTTTCTTTAGTAAGCGGAAGAACATCGTTCACCCCTCCCTTAGATGGCGGTCAGTTTTGACGGTGACGTTCTCGGGTCAACCTTGGTGGGATTTCTACATGGTGGCAAAAAAGCTCCATTGCCACTGGGAACTGATTTAGACACGCGGAAAGGTAAGGAACTCTCCCCTCCTACACACAGCCTACAGTGAGCTAGGGACTGTCGAGCTTTCCATTTGTTTTTTTATCTAGAAGGCTTCTTTAAACATCCTCTGGAGGTATCAGCCGGTAAGTTCAGCGAGGCCATGCCTATATGCTTCCAGCAGGAAGCTGGAGCCGTGTTAATTACAGGGCAAAAAGGTTGGGCTGAAGGGCTTCATGGGGCTTCTGTATTGGACATTCCATATTTCATGTGGACGAGCTTGATCCTTTAAGCTCTGAAAACACCAGAGGGCAAACTGTCAGCACCAGGCACAAGAATTTTGCCCTGAACAAAATGACCTTTGAGTCCTTAACTGGTTTCATATTCTTCAGGCTTCCGCGGACTTCTTCTCTTCTTCCTCTCCGACACCTCACATGCATTTATTTGCTGGGAGGGCTGGCCCTCTCTCTGGCCAACAGCCACTGATTAACATCTAGTCTGCAAACTATGTAGAAATGTAATCCTTAACAAAATGGGGAAGTTCTGAGCAAGCCAACATATTGTATTGATTTGCAAACATCAGCCCGTCGTGAACATTGGTTCTCACTACATCGCAGCCGTCTGTCTTCACTGAAAATCCGCGCAGACTCCAAGATCAAGCTGGGACTCTCTTGTCACATCATCGAAGACGTTAAATTCAGTGGCTGATGGGTGCAAAGCACCGTTCTAAGACATCAAATGGGACATCCATTGACATAAATGGGGGACTTTTTTTTTAAGACGTGAAGTCAAGGTGACCTCTTTCATTAGGGATATCTTCATCTAGATATTAAACATCTTTTTTTTGGTGGTAAGGCACAGCAGCATTTCCCTGAAGTTTAAGACTTACACTGTAGATTTCTCTTTTTTTTCTTAAGGTTTTATTTATTTATTTGACAGAGAGAGAGACAGCCAGAGAGAGAGGGAACACAAACAGGG
>NW_023243698.1:0-1595 GCF_002007445.2 Ailuropoda melanoleuca
CATGAGAACAGAGACTTCATGGATAGGATAAGTGCCCTTATAAAAATCAGGACAGCTCCCCTTCCCCTTCTGCCATGTGCGGTTACAGCAAAAAGACAGCTGTCTAGGAAGCAGGTTCTCACTAGACAACCAAATTCCAGGCATCATGATCTTGGTCTTCCCAAAATCCAGAACGATGAAAAATAAATTTGTTTTGTTTCTAAACCATCCAGTCTATGATATTTTATTATAGTAGCTGGAATGGACTGAGACACTCCTCTGTGCCTTTTTGTAACTGTCACCACCTTAATCCTAAACTCCTTGCCTCTAAACTACATTGCCTGCCCTTCTGATATAAACTGCTGGGTTAGACACATCCCCTTACAGCTTTTGTGCCTCCATAAAAGCTATGCGGGGGTGCCTGGGTGGCTCAGTTGGTTAAGTTCCTGAGTCTTCATTTCAGCTCAGGTCATGATCTCAGGGTCCTGGGATCAAGCGCCCTTCAAGTTCCATGCTCAGATTGAAGTCAGCTTGAGATTCTCTCTCTCCTCTCCCTCTGCCCCTCCCCCTCCTCGTGCTCTCTCTCTCTAAAATAAATAAATAAAATCTTTAAAAAAAAAAAGCTATCAGGAGACATGTTACAGTCCCATTGAGTCTGATTTGCATAAAGAAGCCTTTAACCCTTTCCAGGGTGCACTGATTTCAAAAGAGAATTTTGGTGGTATTTATGCTTTAATTGATTTAATATGCTTGTCGGCTCTATGATGATAATTTGCATAAATTTGCATGCAAGTTTAAGTCTTTAAAGAAATAGAATGAATTAGGTATTTATATCATCTCTATATACATTTAGAAAGAGAGATTTAGAGAGGTAGTTATTTTCTAAGATCGCAAGTAGTGACCCTACAGCATTTGTTCTGTATAGTGTAACACACATTTCTCTGTCCTAGTCAATAAGATGATTAAAATATTTAATTAAGAGGAATGATGGTTTAATTTGCAGGATTTCTGAAAAATATTCTTATAAACTGGAATGTTATTATGGGTTATAATGGCCTTCAGTACAGGATGCTCCACCAATGTATAAGTATTTTTCAGAAACATTGAATGACACAGTTATCTGAAAGTGGTAGATCTATTCATGAAATGCACAAATTGAGTAATTGTCTATTTAGGATTTTTCACCCCAAAGGCATTTTATGGGAGGAATATTAGTTTCAAGTATACAATATAGTGATTCAGCACTTCCATACAATACCCGGTGCTCATCACAAGTGCCCTCCTTAATCTCCATCATTTATTTCGCCCATCCCCCACCCACCTCCCCTCTGTTAACTATCAGTTTGTTTTCTATTAAGAGATGTTTCTTGGCCTTCCTCTCTTTTTTCCCCTTTGCTCGTTTGTTTTCCCCTTTGCTGAAATTCCACATATGAATGAACACATATAATATTTGTCTTTCTCTGACTTATTTCACTTAGCCTAATCCTCTCTATCTTCACCCATGTCATTGGAAATAACAAGATTTCAAGATTTCATTCTTTTTTATGACTGAGTAATATTCCATTTTATATATATATATATATATATATATATATATATAATCTTCACATCTTTAT
>NW_023243699.1:0-1595 GCF_002007445.2 Ailuropoda melanoleuca
TCATTGTGATGATTGGACTTGGTCTTATATTTCTAACTTTTTTCACATACCAAACTACTTCAAATGCTTTTCTGGAAGTGGGTAGGATATAAATAAAGTATTAAAATTTCTCTAGATCTATTTTCTTCAATATCTCATTATCCTAATAATTACAAAATAGCTCTTCACAGATAGAGCCCTTTTGGACAGAGAACCTGAAGTCCTTGGTAAACCCATGTTACTAAACCTAATTCAAGTTAATTTACATTGTATAGAATTTTAAGGATCAAAAAGGTGGAGTTTTTCCTTAATGGGCATTATTTTATTTGGGCGACAATCTCAACAGTGAGCTCTTCCATCCTGATCCAGTTACATCAGAAATCACTGTGTGAGCAAGAATGTGTTCTAATCATTACTCTGGTCTCGCTGAAGAGGAAGCAGCGGTGTGCTGGAGGACCGGCTCAGGAGAGCCAACGGCAGGTATTTCTTCCCAGCTCCACTTGGCAGCTTGGCATGGGCCTTGGTGGGAGTACTTACACCCACGAAATCAGCAAATACTGTAAGTCAGGACCCTTTCCTCATCCCTTGAGAGCCAGTTTGAAAGCATTTACCAGCAGACTACTGAAATTATGACTCATACTAGTGAAAGGACTCAACTGAGGTTAAACTGCAGACTAAGAGGTCACCTCCAGGTTTTAAGAAGAGAAACCATTAGGGAAACTGACGAGAGTCAACGACAAGAGAGGTGCCAGTTTCTGGCTCTGCAGCAGAACTCTGGGACAGGGTCTGTGCAGCAAGGACACAGGCCAGCAGGGTGGAGACAGGAGACCGCACCAAGCCCTCACCTGTTTGTGCCTGGGATTTTAAGGAACCTGGCCTTGAACTTCAGGGTGGGAGTGTGCAACACACCTACCGTCCAAGCACAGCAAGACACTGAGCGAGAGAGTTTCCCCATACACCATGGAGATTCCTGGAATGTGCAGACGGGAACTATTGGCAAAACCATCGTTGCTTCAACACACAGGAGAGAACTGTGCTGCCAGTAATTCCCAGCAGAGTATGCGAGGAACTAGATAATCTTCAATGAAGAAAAACACGCTGAAGTGATCAATGTGCTCTCAGTTGGGTTACATAGAAGCAGAAGTGGACTTAGGACAAAAATTCTCATGGGTGAAAAACATGACTATTTAATATTCCAGGAATGTTTAGAAGAGCCTGCTACCTTTTCTATACCCATTGTCATCTTTATGGAACCAGAAGGTAGTCTATTATTCTACTAATCGATCCCTTTACACCGAAGAGAAATGGGTAGGGGCCAAGCGGGCAGGCTGCTCCAAGATGGGTCCCTTTAGTACAAAGATTGTTTCGAGTTAAAAGTAATAAAAACCCAGCAGATGGAGGAAAAGCTCTCTGCCTTCCCCTAAGTGCCTAAATTTAAGTTGGAAAGCAGAGCCTGCAACAGGAAGAGAGCTATTAACAGAGACTCTCTACCTCAGGGACCTATCTGCATAACAGGGCAACCTTGTTTTTCCAAACATCTCCTTTCACCTTCTTGCTAACGAGCTTTACAACTTTTGTGTCCTCAGACGCACCCCCCCCCCCCCCCCCCCCCCCCC